>NC_053023.1:729611085-729887596 GCF_003073215.2 Triticum urartu | reverse complement strand
CACTCAGAGGAGCACTGGCCCGGGGGGGTTTAAATAAGATGACCCTCGGGCTCCGGAAACCCAAGGGAAAAAGAGGCTAGGTGGCAAATGGTAAAACCAAGGTTGGGTATTGCTGGAAAAGCTTTATTCAAGGCGAACTGTCAAGGGGTTCCCATTATCACCCAACCGCGTAAGGAACGCAAAATCCGGGAACATAACACCGATATGACGGAAACTAGGGCGGCAAGAGTGGAACAAAACACTAGGCTAAAAGGCCGAGCCTTCCACCCTTTTCCAAGTATATAGATGCATTAAGATAACAAGATAATATAATGATATCCCAACAAGAAAATAATGTTCCAACAAGGAACGGTCTCCAATCTTCACCTGCAACTAGCAACGCTATAAGAGGGGCTGAGCAAAGCGGTAACATAGCCAATCAACGGTTTGCTAGGACATGGTGGGTTAGAGGTTTGACATGGCAATTTGGGAGGCATGAAGAGCAAGTGGTAGGCATCGTAGCACAGGCATAGCAAAAGAGCGAGCATATAGCAAAGCAAAGATAGAAGTGATTTCGAGGGTATGATCATCTTGCCTGCAAAGTTGTCAGAGTTGACTGGATCCTCGAAAGCAAACTCAACGGGCTCCCCGTTAGCAAACTCGTCTCCCGGCTCTACCCAAACAAGACAAACAAGCAAAAAGGACACAATCAACCACGTGCAAAGCTCAAACAACATGATGCAAACATGGTATGCTATGCGGGATGCGAGATGTGATGCATATGCAAGATTTGGCAAGGAATGAATGAACCTGGCCTCAACTTGGAAATCCAAGTGTGCCACTGGAAAGGTAAGGTGATTTCTGTTGAAATCGATATAAAGAAAACCGGAATCGGAGACACGGTTTGGAAATGGCAAGCAATTCAAATATGGCACCGGTCTGTGATAAACAGCAAGTAGCCATCTAAATGCAACAAGACAAACATGCTACAGCACCCAAACATGGCAACAAAATACATGGCAGGGATCCATTCATGATCCTTAACAAAAGATGAACACTGAGCTACGGCCAATTCATCTATTAATAGGTTCAAACAAGCATGGCAAAAATGCAATTGGTAAATAGATTTCAGACTTAGTGAAATTAACACTTGTCTAGAATTTCAGATCAGGTAGCACACTTTGGAGCATGAAAACTATATGCTACAGGGCATGAACATGGCAAAGTAAAGGATGGCATGGAGCTACTTAAAGAGCTTAACAAAAGTCCCTTAGTGACCTTGAGCCAAAAGGGATCAGAAAATACAATTGCAAGCATGTGAACATGGCAAAAACATAAACAGATCACAAACTTAGTGAAAAACTGGAACATGCAAATCAGATATCAAGTAGGCATGTTTACGAGCTCGATGTACTCACTACAGAGAAAGTCATGGCAAACTAAGCATATGTTGGAAATATGCCCTAGAGGCAATAATAAAAGCATTATTATTATATTTCCTTGTTCATGATAATTGTCTTTATTCATGCTATAATTGTGTTATCCGGAAATTGTAATACATGTGTGAATGACAGACACCAACATGTCCCTAGTAAGCCTCTAGTTGACTAGCTCGTTGATCAACAGATAGTCATGGTTTCCTGACTATGGACATTGGATGTCATTGATAACGAGATCACATCATTAGGAGAATGATGTGATGGACAAGACCCAATCCTAAACATAGCATAAGATCGTGTAGTTCGTTTGCTGGAGTTTTTCCAATGTCAAGTATCCTTTCCTTAGACCATGAGATCATGTAACTCCCGGATACCGTAGGAGTGCTTTGGGTATACCAAACGTCACAACGTAACTGGGTGACTATAAAGGTATACTACGGGTATCCCCGAAAGTGTCTGTTGGGTTGACACGGATCAAGACTGGGATTTGTCACTCCGTATGACGGAGAGGTATCACTGGGCCCACTCGGTAATGCATCATCATAATGAGCTCAAAGTGACCAAGTGTCTGGTCAAGGGATCATGCATTACGGTACGAGTAAAGTGACTTGCCGGTAACGAGATTGAACGAGGTATTGGGATACCGACGATCGAATCTCGGGCAAGTAACATATCGATTGACAAAGGGAATTGAATACGGGGTTGCTTGAATCCTCAACATCGTGGTTCATCCGATGAGATCATCGTGGAGCATGTGGGAGCCAACATGGGTATCCAGATCCCGCGGTTGGTTATTGACCGGAGAGTCGTCTCGGTCATGTCTGCCTGTCTCCCTAACCCGTAGGGTCTACACACTTAAGGTTTGGTGACGCTAGGGTTGTAGGGATATGTATATGCAGTAACCCGAATGTTGTTCGGAGTCCCGGATGAGATCCTGGACGTCACGAGGAGTTCCGGAATGGTCCGGAGGTAAAGAATTATATATAGGAAGTGTTGTTTCGGCCATCGGGACAAGTTTCGGGGTCACCGGTATTGTACCGGGACCACCGGAAGGGTCCAGGGGGCCTACCGGGTGGGGCCACCTGCCACGGGGGGCCACATGGGCTGTAGGGCGTGCGCCTTGGCCTACATGGGCCAAGGGCACCAGCCCCAAGAGGCCCATGCGCCTAGGGTTCCAAAAGGGGAAGAGTCCCACAAGGGGAAGGCACCCCTAGGTGCCTTGGGGGGGAGGGACTCCTCCCTTGGCCGCTGCCCCCTAGGAGATTGGATCTCCTAGGGCCGGCGCCCCCCCCCCTTGGGCTCCCTATATATATAGTGGGGGAAGGAGGGCTTTTTCATCCACACCTTTGGTTGCCTCCCTCTCCCTCTCCAACACCTCCTCCTCCTCCGTAGAGCTCGGCAAAGCCCTGTCGGAGTACTGCAGCTCCATCACCACCACGCCGTCGTGCTGCTGCTGGAGCCATCTTCCTCAACCTCTCCTTCCCCCTTGCTGGATCAAGAAGAAGGAGACGTTACGCTGACCGTACGTGTGTTGAACGCGGAGGTGCCGTCCGTTCGGCGCTAGGATCTTCGGTGATTTGGATCACGTCGTGTACGACTACCTCATCCCCGTTCTTTGAACGCTTCCGCTCACGATCTACAAAGGTATGTAGATGCATCCAATCACTCGTTGCTAGATGAACTCATAGATGGATCTTGGTGAAACCGTAGGAAAATTTTTGTTTTCTGTAACGTTCCCCAACAGTGGCATCATGAGCTAGGTCTATGCGTAGTTCTTCTTGCGCGAGTAGAACAGAATTGGTTGTGGGCGTAGATGTTGTCAACTTTCTTGCCGCTACTAGTCTTATCTTGCTTCAACGGTATTGTGGGATGAAGCGGCCCGGACCAACCTTACACGTACGCTTACATGAGACCGGTTCCACCGACTAACATGCACTAGTTGCATAAGGTGGCTGGCGGGTGTCTGTCTCTCCCACTTTAGTTGGAGCGGATTCGATGAAAAGGGTCCTTATGAAGGGTAAATAGAAGTTGACAAATCACGTTGTGGCTTTCACATAGGTAAGAAAACGTTCTTGCTAGAACCCTATTTCAGCCACGTAAAACTTGCAACAATAATTAGAGGACGTCTAACTTGTTTTTGCAGCAAGTGCTTTGTGATATGATATGGCCAAAGTTGTGATGAATGATGAATGATCTATATGTGATGTATGTGATGTTCATGCTATTGTAATAGGAATCACGACTTGCATGTCGATGAGTATGACAACCGGCAGGAGCCATAGGAGTTGTCTTTATTTTTTTGTATGACCTGCGTGTCATTGAGAAACGCCATGTAAATTACTTTACTTTATTGCTAAACGCGTTAGCCATAGTAGTAGAAGTAATAGTTGGCGAGCAATTTCATGGAGACACGATGATGGAGATCATGATGATGGAGATCATGGTGTCAAGCGGGTGACAAGGTGATCATGGAGCCCCAAGATGGAGATCAAGGGGCTATGTGATATTGGCCATATCATGTCACTATTATTATTTGATTGCATGTGATGTTTATCATGTTTTGCATCTTGTTTACTTAGAACGACGGTAGTAAATAAGTTGATCCCTCATAATAATTTCAAGAAAGTGTTCCCCCTAACTGTGCACCGTTGCGACAGTTCGTTGTTTTGAAGCACCACGTGATGATCGGGTGTTAGATTCTAACGTTCACATACAACGGGTGTAAGACAGATTTACACATGCAAACACTTAGGTTGACTTGACGAGCCTAGCATGTGTATAGACATGGCCTCGGAACACAGAAGACCGAAAGGTCGAGCATGAGTCGTATAGAAGATACGATCAACATGAAGATGTTTACCGACGTTGACTAGTCCGTCTCACGTGATGATCGGACATGGCCTAGTTGACTCGGATCATGTTATACTTAGATGACTAAAAGAGGGATTTCTATCTAAGTGGGAGTTCATTGAATAATTTGATTAGATGAACTTAATTATCATGAACTTAGTCTAAAATCTTTACAATATGTTTTGTAGATCAAATGGCCAACGTAGTCCTCAACTTCAACGCGTTCCCAGAGAAAACCAAGCTGAAAGACGATGGCAGCAACTATACGGACTGGGTCCGGAACCTGAGGATCATCCTCATAGCTGCCAAGAAAGATTATGTCCTACAAGCACCGCTATGTGAAGCTCCCGTCCCACAGAACCAAGACGTTATGAACGCTTGGCAGACACGTGTTGATGACTACTCCCTCGTTCAGTGCGGCATGCTTTACAGCTTAGAGCCGGGACTCCAAAAGCGTTTTGAGAGACATGGAGCATATGAGATGTTCGAAGAGCTGAAAATGGTTTTTCAAGCTCATGCCCGGGTCGAGAGATATGAAGTCTCCGACAAATTCCGCAGCTGTAAGATGGAGGAAAATAGTTCTGTCAGTGAGCACATACTCACTATGTCTGGGTTACATAACCGCTTGACTCAGCTGGGAGTTAATCTCTCGGATGATGCGGTCATTGACAGAATCCTCCAGTCGCGTCCATCAAGCTACAAGAGCTTCGTGATGAACTTCAACATGCAGGGGATGGAAAAGACCATTCCTGAGTTATTTTCAATGCTGAAATCAGCGGAGGTAGAAGTCAATAAGGAACATCAAGTGTTGATGGTCAATAAAACCACTAAGTTCAAAAAGGGCAAGGGTAAAAAGAACTTCAAGAAGGACGGCAAGGAAGTTGCCGCGCCTGGCAAGAAAGCTGCCGGGAAGAAGCCAAAGAATGGACCCAAGCCCGAGACTGAGTGCTTTTATTGCAAGGGAAGTGGTCACTGGAAGCGGAACTGCCCCAAATACTTAGCAAACAAGAAGGCTGGCATAACAAAAGGTATATGTGATATACATGTAATTGATGTGTACCTTACCAGTAATCGTAGTAGCTCCTGGGTATTTGATACCGGTGCAGTTGCTCACATCTGTAACTCAAAGCAGGAGCTGCAGAATAAGCGGAGACTGGCAAAGGACGAGGTGACGATGCGCGTCGGGAATGGTTCCAAGGTCAATGTGATCGCCTTCGGCACGCTACCTCTACATTTACCTTCGGGATTAGTTTTAAACCTTAATAATTGTTATTTAGTGCCAGCTTTGAGCATGAACATTGTATCGGGATCTCGTTTAATTCGAGATGGCTACTCATTTAAATCCGAGAATAATGGTTGTTCTATTTATATGAGAGATATGTTTTATGGTCATGCTCCGATGGTGAATGGTTTATTCTTTATGAATATCGAACGTGATGCTACACATGTTCATAATGTGAGTACCAAAAGATGTAAGGTTGATAATGATAGTCCCACATACTTGTGGCACTGCCGCCTTGGTCACATAGGTGTCAAACGCATGAAGAAGCTCCATGCAGATGGACTTTTAGAGTCTCTTGATTATGAATCATTTGACACGTGCGAACCATGCCTCATGGGTAAAATGACCAAGACTCCGTTCTCAGGAACAATGGAGCGAGCAACCAACTTATTGGAAATCATACATACTGATGTGTGCGGTCCAATGAGTGTTGAGGCTCGCGGTGGCTATCGTTATGTTCTCACCCTCACTGATGACTTGAGTAGATATGGGTATATCTACTTAATGAAACACAAGTCTGAAACCTTTGAAAAGTTCAAGGAATTTCAGAGTGAGGTTGAGAATCAACGTGAGAGGAAAATCAAGTTTCTACGATCAGATCGTGGAGGAGAATACTTGAGTCACGAATTTGGCACACACTTAAGAAAATGTGGAATAGTTTCACAACTCACGCCGCCTGGAACACCTCAGCGTAATGGTGTGTCCGAACGTCGTAATCGCACTCTATTAGATATGGTACGATCTATGATGTCTCTTACCGATTTACCGCTATCTTTTTGGGGCTATGCTTTAGAGACTGCCGCATTCACTTTAAATAGGGCTCCGTCGAAATCCGTTGAGACAACACCGTTTGAATTATGGTTTGGGAAGAAACCTAAGCTGTCGTTTCTAAAAGTTTGGGGATGCGATGCTTATGTCAAGAAACTTCAACCTGAAAAGCTCGAACCCAAGTCGGAAAAATGCGTCTTCATAGGATACCCTAAAGAAACTGTTGGGTATACCTTCTACCTCAGATCCGAAGGCAAGGTCTTTGTTGCCAAGAATGGATCCTTTCTAGAGAAGGAGTTTCTCTTGAAAGAAGTAAGTGGGAGGAAAGTAGAACTTGATGAAGTATTACCTCTTGAACCGGAAAATGGCGCAACTCAAGAAAATGTTCCTGAGGTGCCTGCACCGACTAGAGAGGAAGTTAATGATAATGATCAAGATACTTCTGATCAAGCTCCTACTGAAATTCGAAGGTCCACAAGGACACGTTCCGCACCAGAGTGGTACGGCAACCCTGTCTTGGAAATCATGTTGTTAGACAACGGTGAACCTTCGAACTATGAAGAAGCGATGGCGGGCCCGGATTTCGACACATGGCTGGAAGCCATGAAATCCGAGATAGGATCCATGTATGAAAACGAAGTATGGACTTTGACTGACTTGCCTGATGATCGGCGAGCCATAGAAAATAAATGGATCTTTAAGAAGAAGACAGACGCGGATGGTAATGTGACCATCCATAAAGCTCGGCTTGTCGCTAAGGGTTATCGACAAGTTCAAGGGGTTGACTACGATGAGACTTTCTCACCGGTAGCGAAGCTGAAGTCCGTCCGAATTATGTTAGCAATTGCCGCATACTATGATTATGAGATATGGCAAATGGACGTCAAAACGGCATTCCTTAATGGTTTCCTTAAGGAAGAATTGTATATGATGCAGCCGGAAGGTTTTGTCGATCCTAAGTATGCTGACAAGGTGTGCAAGCTCCAACGCTCGATTTATGGGCTGGTGCAAGCATCTCGGAGTTGGAACATTCGCTTTGATGAGATGATCAAAGCGTTTGGGTTTACACATACTTATGGAGAAGCCTGTGTTTACAAGAAAGTGAGTGGGAGCTCTGTAGCATTTCTCATACTATATGTAGATGACATACTTTTGATGGGAAATGATATAGAACTCTTGGACAGCATCAAGGCCTACTTGAATAAGAGTTTTTCAATGAAGGACCTTGGAGAAGCTGCTTATATATTAGGCATCAAAATCTATAGAGATAGATCGAGACGCCTCACAGGTCTTTCGCAAAGCACATACCTTGATAAGATATTGAAGGAGTTAAATATGGACCAGTCTAAGAAGGGATTCTTACCTGTGTTACAAGGTATAAAATTGAGCTCAGCTCAATGTCCGACCACGTCAGAAGAGATAGAAGAGATGAGTGTCATCCCCTATGCCTCAGCCATAGGTTCTATTATGTATGCCATGCTGTGTACCAGACCTGATGTAAACCTTGCCATAAGTTTGGTAGGAAGGTACCAAAGTAATCCCGGCAAGGAACACTGGACAGCGGTCAAGAATATCCTGAAGTACCTGAAAAGGACTAAGGAAATGTTTCTCGTTTATGGAGGTGACGAAGAGCTCGTCGTAAAGGGTTACGTCGACGCTAGCTTCGACACAGATCTGGATGACGCAAAGTCATAGACCGGATACGTGTATATTTTGAATAGTGGGGCAGTAAGCTGGTGCAGTTGCAAGCAGAGCGTCGTGGCGGGATCTACATGTGAAGCGGAGTACATGGCAGCCTCGGAGGCAGCACATGAAGCAATATGGGTGAAGGAGTTCATCACCGACCTAGGAGTCATACCCAATGCGTCGGGGCCAATCAAACTATTCTGTGACAACACTAGGGCTATTGCGCTTGCCAAGGAGCCCAGGTTTCACAAGAAGACAAGGCACATCAAGCGTCGCTTCAACTCCATTCGTGAAAATGTTCAAGATGGAGACAAAGATATTTGTAAAGTACATACGGACCTGAATGTAGCAGATCCGTTGACTAAACCTCTCCCTAGAGCAAAACATGATCAACACCAGAATTCCATGGGTGTTCGATTCATCACAATGTAACTAGATTATTGACTCTAGTGCAAGTGGGAGACTGTTGGAAATATGCCCTAGAGGCAATAATAAAAGCATTATTATTATATTTCCTTGTTCATGATAATTGTCTTTATTCATGCTATAATTGTGTTATCCGGAAATCGTAATACATGTGTGAATGACAGACACCAACATGTCCCTAGTAAGCCTCTAGTTGACTAGCTCGTTGATCAACAGATAGTCATGGTTTCCTGACTATGGACATCGGATGTCATTGATAACGAGATCACATCATTAGGAGAATGATGTGATGGACAAGACCCAATCCTAAACATAGCATAAGATCGTGTAGTTCGTTTGCTGGAGTTTTTCCAATGTCAAGTATCCTTTCCTTAGACCATGAGATCGTGTAACTCCCGGATACCGTAGGAGTGCTTTGGGTATACCAAACGTCACAACGTAACTGGGTGAATATAAAGGTATACTACGGGTATCCCCGAAAGTGTCTGTTGGGTTGACACGGATCAAGACTGGGATTTGTCACTCCGTATGACGGAGAGGTATCACTGGGCCCACTCGGTAATGCATCATCATAATGAGCTCAAAGTGACCAAGTGTCTGGTCACGGGATCATGCATTACGGGACGAGTAAAGTGACTTGCCGGTAACGAGATTGAACGAGGTATTGGGATACCGACGATCGAATCTCGGGCAAGTAACATATCGATTGACAAAGGGAATTGAATACGGGGTTGCTTGAATCCTCGACATCGTGGTTCATCCGATGAGATCATCGTGGAGCATGTGGGAGCCAACATGGGTATCCAGATCCCGCTGTTGGTTATTGACTGGAGAGTCGTCTCGGTCATGTCTGCCTGTCTCCCAAACCCGTAGGGTCTACACACTTAAGGTTCGGTGACGCTAGGGTTGTAGGGATATGTATATGCAGTAACCCGAATGTTGTTCGGAGTCCCGGATGAGATCCCGGACGTCACGAGGAGTTCCGAAATGGTCCGGAGGTAAAGAATTATATATAGGAAGTGCTGTTTCGGCCATCGGGACAAGTTTCGGGGTCACCGGTATTGTACCGGGACCACCGGAAGGGTCCCGGGGGCCCACCGGGTGGGGCCACCTGCCCCGGGGGGCCACATGGGCTGTAGGGGGTGCGCCTTGGCCTACATGGGCCAAGGGCACCAGCCCCAAGAGGCCCATGCGCCTAGGGTTCCAAAAGGGGAAGAGTCCCACAAGGGGAAGGCACCCCTAGGTGCCTTGGGGGGGAGGGACTCCTCCCTTGGCCGCCGCCCCCTAGGAGATTGGATCTCCTAGGGCCGGCGCCCCCCCCTTGGGCTCCCTATATATAGTGGGGGAAGGAGGGCTTTTTCATCCACGCCTTTGGTTGCCTCCCTCTCCCTCTCCAACACCTCCTCCTCCTCCGTAGAGCTCGGCGAAGCCCTGTCGGAGTACTGCAGCTCCATCACCACCACGCCGTCGTGCTGCTGCTGGAGCCATCTTCCTCAACCTCTCCTTCCCCCTTGCTGGATCAAGAAGAAGGAGACATTACGCTGACCATACGTGTGTTGAACGCGGAGGTGCCGTCCGTTCGGCGCTAGGATCTTCGGTGATTTGGATCACGTCGTGTACGACTACCTCATCCCCGTTCTTTGAACGCTTCCGCTCGCGATCTACAAAGGTATGTAGATGCATCCAATCACTCGTTGCTAGATGAACTCATAGATGGATCTTGGTGAAACCGTAGGAAAATTTTTGTTTTCTGCAACGTTCCCCAACAGCATACACCCATCAAGAATACACATTATAAAAGCTAGACATGGCAAGAACGATAACATAGCATGCACGGATCAACTACAACATCCTCGGCAAAATCGCTAACAAGTAGACAATCTGCCCAGATTCACGAAATAGCAAACGTAGAGCTCCATTGACTCAAGCTAGGGTGCTCCATAATTGCAAACAAAGACACGGATGGATAGAGCACTACAAGATTAACAAAACATCCTTACTGATTATCCTCAAAAGAGGCACGGATCACTAGGAAACAACATGAACATATGACATATTGATAAAAACAGATCAAGGACTTAGTGGAATTGCTAAGTCCCTGAAATCAGCATTAACGACTGCGCAACTTTGCAAGCTTGTGCTAGTCACCACACATATCACAAATATACATGGATGGCACCTCTGGATACATGGCAAAGCACATAACAAAACATATGTAGAGCTCAGGGGCATATGACGCACCCAATAATCATGGCAAAAATGAGAAATAGCTATTTGGCGTAGCAGATCTGACAATTATCTCAAATAGCACTCTTCCAACAGCATTTCGGGCATCAAGACGAACTCAAATGAAATGATGTGCTCTCTGAGACGAACATTTTGATATGCTATATGCCCAAAACGGATCAACGGATGCAAAGTTACGATGCGATGAACATGGCAATATAATCTGGGACTTAGGGAAAAAAGGTCAACCCCTAGGGTTTCCAGATCTAGATCGGATCTCGCCGGAGTTACTGTAGCGGCACGGTTCCATAGGATCGCCGTCCAGAGTTCGAGCTCGAGGACGGGGCGTCGGTGGCCGGGCTCCTCGCCGGGGAGGGCGCCGGCGTGGAGGAGGAGGCGCGGGGCGGCGACAGCGGCGTGGGGCGACGGCGACGAGCAGGGCGCCGGAGTGGAGCTGCGGCGGCGCGGCGAAGCCGAAGGACGCCGGCGAGCTGCGCGGGCGGCGCGCCCCGTAGGTGCGGGTGGCGGGAGGAACCGGGCGGCGGGGCGAGGCGACTGGGCCGCGGGGGCCCCGCACAGGCTTCGCGGGCCGGTGGTGGGAGGCGGTGGCTGGGGCCATGTGGCGGCCTGAGATTCGTCGGGTGGTGGCGGCTTGCTTTGTCCGGCCGGACCGGACGTGTCCGGCGCGGCGCGAGGCGATTTTTTTAGGGTTTCGGGGGAGAAGAACCCATGGATCTCGGAGGGGGGCTATTTATAGGCATAGAGGGAGCTAGGAGTGTCCAAATGAGGTGCGGTTTTCGGCCACGCGATCGTGATCGAATGCTCCAGATGATGGAGAGGGTTTTGGTTGGTTTTGGGCCAAATTGGAAGGGTGTTGGGCTGCAACACACACGAGGCCTTTTCGGTCCCTCGGTTAACCGTTGGAGCATCAAACGAAGTCCAAATGGTACGAAACTTGACAGGCGGTCTACCGGTAGTAAACCAAGGACGCTTGGAAAGTCTCGGTCCAATCCGGAAATGTTTAATCCCCACACACAAAAGAAAAGTAGAAATGACCACCGGAGGAGAACGGAGCGCCGGAATGCAAAATGAACAACGGGGAAAATGCTCGGATGCATGAGACAAACACGTATGCAAATGCAATGCACATGATGACATGATATAGGATGCATGACAACAACTACACACGGAGACAAAAACCCGAACCCGAGAAAATAAAATAACTTAATGCCGGAAACGGCAAGAGTTGGATACATATTAGGTAAGTCATATCCGGGTTGTTACAACACGCCACCACTATGAAAGGATCTCGTCCCGAGATCTAGGACTGGAAGAACGCCGGGTACTCAGAACGGAGGTGATCCTCGCGTTCCCAGGTGGCTTCACGGTCGGAATGGTGTGACCACTTGACTTTGAGGAATTTGATTGACTTATTGCGAGTCTTGCGTTCAGTCTCTTCAAGAATAGCAACGGGGTGCTCACGATAAGAGAGATCTTCTTGGAGCTCAATGTCTTCGAAGTTGACGGTGCGGTCAGGAGTCTTGAAGCAGTTACGGAGCTGAGAGACATGGAACACGTCGTGAACATTTGCAGAGTTTGAAGGAAGCTCGAGTTGATAGGCGAGATCGCCTCTCTTGCTGACGATCTTGAAAGGTCCCACGTATCTAGGGGCAAGCTTCCCTTTGATACCGAAGCAACGAGTACCTTTCATTGGAGAGACGTGGAGGTAAACATGATCTCCGATCTCGAAAGCCACATCACGGTGCTTACTATCATAGTAGCTCTTCTGGCGCGATTACGCTGCTTTGAGGTTATCTCGAATGACTTTGCACATTTCCTCTGCCTCTGTGATTAAGTCATTACCCAGAAGTTGACGTTCACCGGTTTCAGACCAGTTGAGAGGGGTACGGCACATCCTGCCATACAGAATTTTGAATGGGGCCTTGCCCGAACTTGCTTGAAAACTGTTGTTGTAGGAGAATTCAGCATATGGAAGACAATCCTCCCACTTCATGCCGAAGGAGATCACACAAGCCCTGAGCATATCTTCAAGAATCTGATTGACACGCTCGACTTGACCGCTAGTTTGAGGATGGAAAGCTGTGCTGAAGCGGATGGTGGTGCCCATGGCCTTCTGAAAAGAATCTCAAAACTTGGAGGTAAAGATGCTGCCACGATCTGAAGAGATCACCTGCGGAATACCGTGCAGCGAGACAATCCGAGAGGTATAGAGCTCCGCCAATTGAGCTGCAGTGATAGACTCTTTGATAGGCAGAAAGTGAGCCACTTTAGTGAGTTTGTTGATGACAACGAATATAGCATCATTGCCACGCTTGGACTTTGGAAACCCAGTCACGAAGTCCATCTCAATGTGGTCAAACTTCCATTCTGGAATGGCAAGAGGTTGGAGGAGACCAGCTGGCCTTTGGTGTTCTGCCTTCACTCTTCTGCAGACATCACACTCATTCACGAACTAAGCAATCTCGCGCTTCATTCGAGTCCACCAATAAGCCTGATTGTGGCCCTAATACATCTTCGTGCTCCCAGGGTGGATGGAGAGGAGTGAATTGTGAGCCTCGTTCATGATAACCTTACGAAGATCACCTTTGGGCACAACAATACGATCCTCGAAGAAGAGAGTGTCCTTGTCATCAAGGCGGTAGCACTTGTACTTGGGTTGACTCTTGGCAATCCCAATCTTCACCTTCTTCACCATAGCATCAAGAAGCTGAGCTTAGCGAATCTGGTCTTCCAAGGTAGGAGAGACTTGAAGGTTGGCGAGGAAACCTTGAGGAACAACTTGCAGATTGAGTTTGCGGAAAGCTTCAAAAAGCTCGGGTTGATAAGGCTTGAGAATCAGACTGTTGCAGTAAGCCTTCCTGCTCAATGCGTCAGCAATCACATTGCCCTTGCCTGGAGTATACTCGATACTCGGATTATACTCTTGAATCATTTCGACCCATCGAGTCTGCCTGAGGTTGAGATTAGGCTGAATGAAGATGTACTTGAGACTCTTGTGGTCAGTGAAGATGTCCACTTTTCTTCCCAATAAGAGATGTCTCCAAGTCAAAAGAGCATGCACAACTGCCGCCAACTCGAGGTCATGAGTGGGGTAGTTCTTCTCGTTGGGCTCCAACTGGCGAGAGGTATAAGCCACAACTTTCTTCTCTTGCATCAACACTGCACCAAGACCTTGAATAGAGGCATCGCAAAATACCTCGAACGGTTTGCTTTCATCAGGAGGAGTCAGAACTGGAGCAGTGACCAATTTCTCTTTCAAAGTGTTGAAAGCGATGTCACATTCCGAAGACCAAACGTACTTGACGTGCTTTTGGAGAAGATTTGAGAGAGGCTTCGCGATCTTAGAAAAGTTCTCAATGAACCTTCGACAGTAGCTTGCGAGACCGAGGAAGCTACGGAGTTGCTTCACGTTCTGAGGTGGTTCCCAATTAACAATTGCAGACACCTTCTCAGGATTCACCGCAATGCCCTTGGCAGAGATGATATGCCCAAGGTAAAGAACCTCATCGAGCCAAAATTCGCACTTTGAGAACTTGGCGTAGAACTGGTGTTCCCTGAGCTTATCGAGTACCAAACGCAAATGCTTGGCACGATCTTCCTTGTTCTTCGAAAAGACCATAATGTCGTCGAGATAGACCAAAACAAAGTCATTGTTGTAGGCGTTGAAGATGAAGTTCATCATGCGAGAGAAAGTCGGAGGAGCGTTGACGAGGCCAAAAGACATGACAGTGTTTTCATATGAACCATAGCTTGTCCTGAAAGCCGTCTTGGGAATATCTTGCTCACAGATTCGAATCTGGCGATAACCCATACGGAGATCAAGCTTGGAGAATACTTGGGCACCTTTGAGTTGTTCGAACAGCTTGTTGATGTTGGGAAGTGGGTATTTGTTCTTGATAGTCTTCTTGTTCAATGGACGGTAGTCAACACAAAGTCAGTCCGTTCCATCCTTCTTCTTCACAAAAAGTACTCCACAACCCCACGGAGAGGAACTAGGTCGGATGAGACCCATTCGCTCTTGAATATCGAGTTGCTTCTTCAGCTCCTTCAACTCTTCAGGTCCGAGCTTGTAAGGGCGTTTGCACACCGGTTCCGTGCCAGGCTCAAGATAGATGACGAATTCAATTGGCCGGGGCGGAGGCATTCCTAGAAGCTCTTCTGGAAAGATGTCTTGATATTCGCAAACGAGTGGAATTTGCAAGATGGCATCCAGTTCACCCTTCTCATTGAGAAAAACAGACGGATGGTATCATCACGAGCGGCAAAGACAATTACATCCTCAGACGAATGAGTCAATTGAATCTGCCTGGCTGCACAATCAAGATGTGCCTTGTGCTTAGAAAGCCAATCCATTCCGAGAATAAGATCAATATCCGAGTCACCAAGAACCGTTGGAGAATCCAGAAACTTGTAGTCACCCAAAGTGATAGTAACATCCGGAGCAATGGAGTTAGCATGCATGTGCCTACTGGGAGAGACAACTATTAATGGACTAGGCAAAATTTGCAAGGCCAACCCATGCTTAGATGTAAACGGTCTCGAGATGAAACAATGTGACGCACGAGTGTTAAAAAGAACTTTAGCTGGAATATCGTTAACAGGAAGGTTACCCATGATGACATCTGACGAGTCCTCTGCCTGAGCTGCATTCATCAAATTGACCTTGGCATGCTTGGGGTTATGCTTGACCATAGCTGTACTTGCCGATCTCACAGGAGGAGGAGAAGGGAGACGCCTCTAGTTGAAGCATTTGTTGGCATAGTGACCCTTCTGTTGGCACTTGTTGCACGTGACCTCTGAAAGCGGACGGTGATACGGAGCACTCGATCTTGGAGCTTGAGACGAAGTCTTATTTTGAAAGCCAGGGTTGGGTGGGTGGGAAGATCCACTGCCACCTTTGCTCTTCTGATACGGCTGACGGAACGGAGGAGGAGGAAGCCAATACTTCTGCTGCTTGGCCACTTGAGTAGATGAAGAAGGAGTAGTGTCTCTGACTCACTTCTTGGAAGCATCACACCTCAGTTGAGCAGCCTCTTGCTTCAATGCCATGTTGTAGAACTCATCGTACCTCAAGGGCTCAAAGAGAACAAGAGCTAGCTGGATTTCTTCTCTGAGACCACCCCTGAACTAGTATATCATGCTCTTCTCATCAGGGACGTCCTGCTTAGCAAAGCGGGTGAGCTTCTGAAACAACTTGTTGTAGTCATAGACAGACAAAGAGCCTTGCTTCAGGTTGCGGAATTCCTCACGCTTGCTTTCAACCACGCTGTGAGGAATATGATGAGCTTTGAAGTCTTGACGGAATTCATCCCAGGTAATCACACGGCCTCCTCTGGAATCCTTGTACTGCTGGAACCATTCTGCAGCTTGGTCTTTGAGTTGGAAGGAAGCGAACTTGACAAAGTCCTCAGGCCTGACGTTACTGCACTCGAAATGCTTGCACAAGTCCACAAGCCAATCGTCAGCATCAGTTGCCTCAACACAATTGCTGAAGGTCTTTGGCTGGTTAGCAAGGAACTGCTTGAGTGTAGCAAAGTGATTCTGATTGTTGCCTTGGTTGCCTTGGTTCGCTTGATTGCGCTCTTGAAGAATTTGCATTATCAACTGCGTGTTTGCATTGGTTGCGGCCATCACAGCTTGCCATGCCTCCGGAGGAGGTGGAGGTGGTGGCGGATCCTGATTCTGATTCTGATTGCTGCTCTTAGCGGGAGCCATCCTGAAGAGGGTGACATCCGTTAGCACATTGATAGATAAAATGAAGCTGAATCAAGCGGGTAGAATTTGCAACATATAGTCTTCACATCCAAACATAAGAATGAATGCATTCCACTTCAAATGGTCACATATCCATAAATTGAGAAGCCACTTAGAATTTAGGTAGAGGAATATATCAACAAGGTACGGAACAAGAACGAATACTCGGTAAGAAATCCCAAACTCAAACCAAATATCCGTGTTAGAAGAGCTAGAGCTACAAGAATTCCCACCTATGAAACTCCGGAACCTTTCCGGTTATGCAATCAGGTGTTGGGGATACAGGGGAAGCATAATATCTCACCCAAATCTAGCAAATCCTACATCCAGCTGTATCCATCCTTCAACACATAACCGAGAAAAACTACGGAAACCATCTACCTCAACCTTCGAAAAGCATCCGTTATACAAGTTATGGCAATACTCCCGAACTCCCGCCCCAGTACTGGGTGGCGTCAAGGTTATCTCACCAACAACTGCATAAAAGAGATGGCTGCTAAAAACGATCAAGCAGTGGGGGCTCCTAAGGTCGGGGAAGGCTCTGATTACCAACTTGTAACGCCCTCGATGCGGCTATATCTCCCACGTGTCGAAGCACGATTTAGAGGCATAGCTGCATTGAAAGCAATGACGCAAGTAAGGCAATCTTCACAACATCCCATGTAAATAGATAATAAAAGTGGAAGGAACATAGTTGGCTTACACTCGCCACGTCAAACAAAGTACATAAATAGCATTACATCATCCAATCACTCATGGCCCGACTACGGTGCCAAAATAAAAGATCAACCCAACATGCGACACGGTCCCGATCGCCCCAACTGCGCACCACTACTGATCATAAGGAAAGACACATAGTAACGGCGTGAGTCCTCGTCGAACTCCCACTTGATCTCAAGCGCGTCATCTGGAACGGAGTCATCAGGCCCTGCATCTGGTTTGGAAGTAATCTGTGAGCCACAGGGACTCAGCAATCTCGCACCCTCGCGATCAAGACTATTTAAGCTTATAGGTAAGGCAAGGTAATACGTGGAGCTACAGCAAGCGACTAGCATATTTGGTGGCTAACCTATTCGCAAAAGAGAGCGGGAAGAGAATGCAAAGAGCGAACAAATAACTAGAGAACAACCTGTGCAAGCATTACTCCAACACCGTGTTCACTTCCCGGACTCCGTCGAGAAGAGACCATCACGGTAACGCACACAGTTGATTCATTTCAATTAAGTTAATGTTCAAGTTATCTACAACCGGACATTAACAAATTCCCATCTGCCCATAACCGCGGGCACGGCTTTCGAAAGTTCAAATCCCTGCAGGGGAGTCCCAACTTATCCCATGACATGCTCTCACGGTCAATGAAGGATATACCTTCTCCCGAGACATTCCGATCAGACTCGGTATCCCGGTTCTACAAGACACTTCGACAAGTTAAAACAAATCCAGCAACACTGCCCGAATGTGCCGACAAATCCCGATAGGAGCTGCACATATCTCGTTCTCAGGGCACACTCAGATTGTCTTAGGTACGGGTAGGCCAGCCCAGAGTTGCCCCTGGTGGCCACCGGCAGCTGACAGGTTGGACCAACACTCAGAGGAGCACTGGCCCGGGGGGGTTTAAATAAGATGACCCTCGGGCTCCGGAAACCCAAGGGAAAAAGAGGCTAGGTGGCAAATGGTAAAACCAATGTTGGGCATTGCTGGAAAAGCTTTATTCAAGGCGAACTGTCAAGGGGTTCCCATTATCACCCAACCGCATAAGGAACGCAAAATCCAGGAACATAACACCGATATGACGGAAACTAGGGCGGCATGAGTGGAACAAAACACTAGGCTAAAAGGCCGAGCCTTCCACCCTTTACCAAGTATATAGATGCATTAAGATAACAAGATAATATAATGATATCCCAACAAGAAAATAATGTTCCAACAAGGAACGGTCTCCAATCTTCACCTGCAACTAGCAACGCTATAAGAGGGGCTGAGCAAAGCGGTAACATAGCCAATCAACGGTTTGCTAGGACATGGTGGGTTAGAAGTTTGACGTGGCAATTTGGGAGGCATGAAGAGTAAGTGGTAGGCATCGTAGCACAGGCATATCAAAAGAGCGTGCATATAGCAAAGCAAAGATAGAAGTGATTTTGAGGGTATGATCATCTTGACTGCAAAGTTGTCAGAGTTGACTGGATCCTCGAAAGCAAACTCAACGGGCTCCTCGTTAGCGAACTCGTCTCCCGGCTCTACCCAAACAAGACAAACAAGCAAAAAGGACACAATCAACCACGTGCAAAGCTCAAACAACATGATGCAAACATGGTATGCTATGCGGGATGCGAGATGTGATGCATATGCAAGATTTGGCAAGAAATGAATGAACCTAGCCTCAACTTGGAAATCCAAGTGTGCCACTGGAAAGGTGAGGTGATTTCGGTTGAAATCGATAAAAAAAACACCGGAATCGGAGACACGGTTTGGAAATGGCAAGCAATTCAAATATGGCACCGGTCTGCGATAAACAACAAGTAGCCATGTAAATTCAACAAGACAAACATGCTACAACACCCAAACATGGCAACAAAATACATGGCAGGGATCCATTCATGATGCTTAACAAAAGATGAACACTGAGCTACGGCCAATTCATCCATTAACAGGTTCAAACAAGCATGGCAAAAATGCAATTGGTAAACAGATTTCAGACTTTGTGAAATTAACACTTGTCTGGAATTTCAGATCAGGTAGCACACTTTGGAGCATGAAAACTATATGCTACAGGGCCTGAACATGGCAAAGTAACGCATGGCATGGAGCTACTCAAAGAGCTTAACAAAAGTCCCTTAGTGACCTTGAGCCAAAAGGGATCATAAAATACAATTGCAAGCATGTGAACATGGCAAGATCACAGACTTAGTAAAAAACTCGAACATGCAAATCAGATATCAAGTAGGCATGTTTACGAGCTCGATGCACTCACTACAGAGCAATTCATGGCAAACTAAGCATACACCCATCAATAATACACATTATAAAAGCTATACATGGCAAGAATGATAACATAGCATGCACGGATCAACTACAACATCCTCGGCAAAATCGCTAACAAGTAGACAATCTTCCCAGATTCACGAAATAGCAAACGTAGAGCTCCATTGACTCAAGCTAGGGTGCTCCATAATTGCAAACAAAGACACGGATGGATATAGCACTACAAGATTAACAAAACATCCTTACTGATTATCCTCAAAAGAGGCACGGATCACTAGAAAACAACATAAACATATGGCATATTGATAAAAACAGATCAAGGACTTAGTGGAATTGCTAAGTCCCTGAAATCAGCATTAACGAATGCGCCACTTTGCAAGCTTGTGCTAGTCACCACACACATCACAAAAATACATGGACGACACCTCTGGATAGATGGCAAAGCACATAACAAAACATATGTAGAGCTCAGGGGCATATCATGCACACAATAATCATGGCAAAAATGACAAATAGCTATTTGGAGCAGCAGATCTGACAATTATCTCAAATAGCACTCTTCCAACAGCATTTCGGGCATCAAGATGAACTCAAATGAAAACGATGCACTGAGATGAAATGATGTCCTCTCTGAGACGAACATTTTGATATGCTATATGCCCAAAACGAATCTACGGATGCAAAGTTACGATGCGATGAACATGGCAATATAATCTGGGCTTAGGGAAAAAAGGTCAACCCCTAGGGTTTCCAGATCCAGATCAGATCTCGCCGGAGTTACTGTAGCGGCACGGTTCCCGAGGATCGCCGGCCGGAGTTCGAGCTTGAGGACGGGGCGTCGGTGGCCGGGCTTCTCGCCGGGGAGGGCGCCGGCGTGGAGGAGGAGGCACAGGACGCCGGCGACGAGCAGGGCGCCGGAGTGGAGCTGCGGCGGCGCGGCGAAGCCGAAGGACGCCGGCGAGCTGCGCGGGTGGCGCGCCCTGTAGGTGCGGGCGGCGGGGCGAGGCGACTGGGCCGCGGGGGCCCCGCACGGGCTCCGCGGGCCGGCGGCGGGAGGCGGTGGCTGGGGCCACGTGGCGGCCTTGGATTCGTCGGGCGGTGGCGGCGCACTTTGTCCGGCCGGACCAGACGTGTCCGGCGCGGCACGAGGCGATTTTTTTAGGGTTTCAGGGGAGAAGAACCCATGGATCTCGGAGGGGGGCTATTTATAGGCATAGAGGGAGCTAGGAGTGTCCAAATGAGGTGCGGTTTTCGGCCACGCGATCATGACCGAACGCTCTAGATGATGGAGAGGGTTTTGGTGGGTTTTGGGCCAAATTGGAAGGGTGTTGGGCTGCAACACACACGAGGCCTTTTCGGTCCCTCGGTTAACCGTTGGAGCATCAAACGAAGTCCAAATGGTACGAAACTTGACAGGCGGTCTACCGGTAGTAAACCAAGGCCGCTTGGCAAGTCTCGGTCCAATTCAGAAATGTTTAATCCCCACACACAAAAGAAAAGTAGAAATGACCACCGGAGGAGAACGGAGCGCCGGAATGCAAAACGAACAACGGAGAAAAATGCTCGGATGCATGAGACGAACACGTACGCAAATGCAATGCACATGATGACATGATATGGGATGCATGACAACAACAACAACACATGGAGACAAAAACCCGAACCCGAGAAAATAAAATAACTTAATGCCGGAAACGGCAAGAGTTGGATACATATTAGGTAAATCATATCCGGGGTGTTACAAGTAGTTTATGTTGTCATTAACAACACCACATTTTTTTTGTTAACTTGGCATTGAGGGGCAAGAACTAAACTCTGGTGACTTGGTATCGTCAATAAATTTTTCAAAGAAATATACCATGTAAGCATGTATTCCCATCTCTTTGAGGTTATGAGAACATATGGGATACAGCGCAAAAAAAATGGGATAGACTGTAAATCAGCCACAATCCCATGAAGGCAATGAGATAGACTGTTCTTGCATCATTTAATTTTAAGTGGGCTAATTGAAAAATTCCCTGTTGAAATATTGAATTAATTTCATGAGCACTAGCATTTTTCTGAGATTATATATTTGCACAAGGACAATGTTAATCATTTTGTATGACAACTATAAAACATGGACTCATAACACATGAACTTTGTGTGTGTTTATGGCTTCCTCATGGGCTTTGATGCATCCCATGCAGAGGGACAAGTTGTATATATGGGGCATGCAAAAAAAGACCTTTTAAAATACTTTGCATCATTAGGTTCTTATACTGCCACCATTCCTTCAATGTGCTCTTTGTTTATAAATATAATCTTTTCAATGATTTATGCATCTCTTCAGTATATATGTGCACATGGTTTAGTGTTTAGTCTGCATTGGCCAAGCTGTGCTCGCAGACTGACCAGCAGTGCCAAGTACCGGAGATGTTAGCCATAGTCTGCAGAATCTCCCTTACCATATGATTCATGGTGGTTTAATAACAACGAGGTGTGCTTATCATTGCCTAATTGTTGAATTCTATCTCTTCTCTATGAATTCTGGTATGCAGACAAGATGTGTTAATTATTTTGAGTTGATTGTACTTTTGGTTTGTATGTGCAAGCGAAGCACAATGGGAAGCTCTTACAGGGCAAATTCATACCTTCTTTTATATAGATATATAAGAGCTTGATTGATTTGCCACAAAGCATCTAACATCGGGTGGGTTTTCGTGTTGAAGGTGTAAATTCACAATTGTTTTAATTTCTTCGAGCGAAGTTGTTTGCTTCATAAATTATTTGTCCGAAGTTTTTGTGATCTTGGTTTGATCATGCATGCATGATCAACAGAAAACAACACCTAATTTCAGATAAAAAGATTGCATCCAATGTAAGTGTCACTGACATATTAAGCTTCAAATGGTTGGAAATTCTTCCAGATCTGTCAGATGCACTATTGTTTGCTTTGATTACTGCCAACCAAATTATTAGGTATAATATAGAGATGGAAGTAACAATTCATCTTATTGTTTGCTTTGGTTTCCAGCATTGTCTCTCAGTGTGTTATTCAACTAGCCAAAGTTACTGTCAATCAACAATTATCCCTCTGTCTGCTTTCCCATTTGCTAAGGGTACAATCTGTAACTTTGTTTAGTTACCTTCGGCCCAAGTAATTATCAGTTAAGCAAACAGAAATGTCAACACGCAAAATATTATACACCACATAAATCTTTTCACCAGAATGGATTGTCCCTTCTCTTCTTATTTATGTTCCAAGGTCATATTTATATCAAGTACTCCCTCCGTAAAGAAATATAAGAACGTTTAGATCACTAATACCAGGCTATATCTTGCTTAGCACGGATTTTGTTATTTCTCACAGCTACCGTTAGTCACAATTTATTGAAAGTGGAGGAAATGTTTTCTTTATTGCAGCTCATTTTCATTTTTCATATATAAAAATATGCATGTGAAAATACAAAGGTGAACATGAGTGCGCGCGCACCCATGTGAACAGTAAATTCATAAAAAAATACTAGAAAAAAAATATAAATTTCTGAAATTTGGCAGTATAAACTTTAGTCGATCATTCTACTCACGTGTGAAGTTTCATGATGTATTGACATTCATGGTATTCTTAGAGAAGAAAATACAAATACGACCGTGCTATTCATGAAACAATGTTTTTTAATATAGCTTCGATTAGCTTCAATTTTGTCATTTTTGCCCAGATTACCAGGGATGTGATTTCTTCGTGAAACTTCATATGCGAGTATACCGCTTGACTATGTATATTAAAAATATAAATTCAGATTTTTTGATATTTTCTAGCATTTTTATGAATTTACTATTCATAAAAGGTGCGCACGCACCCATGTTCACCAAATCCGCGTCCAATATCCATGACCCTTCCTTGATTTGTGTGTTCTCACAGTTCCTTCTTGATGTAGTGTGGGCACCATACCCTTGAAAAAGCACTTAATTCGGTTACTATGTAGCTCTGGGCTATGGCAGACTAATGGAGTCAATTTCCAATATAATGTTTTCTCATCATGATTTCAGATTTAATACTTTCAACTGTTATCCATTCATGTCATAGAATGTTTCCGTTATTAATCACATCGTCTCTTGGATTGATTCAAGGCAATACTCGACAACACATGGCAATATACTAATAGGAATAAATTCAGTCACACTATATTTTCTGTTTTTCGGAGAACACTATGGCAAGGAGCTAATATAGCATGTTTTTTGTGCAACACTATGCAAGCAGCTAATCTGGCATCAAAGGAATCTTCTTGGTTTGTTTTCTTTGCCTACTTTATCTGCTTTGGAAATATAGTCAAAGATCTGTTTCATCTCTTTTGGAAGTACAAGTTATTTTTCCCCATTTCAATGACATCAACCAACAATCTCATTTGTAGTCACCAACACCTTGGGATCTATATAATAGAACTCATATTAATGAATGAAAACAACAGCATGAGTAACTAATAAATACCCTCGCAAAAAAATAACCAATCAAACAATAGAAAAATCAACACATAACTTTTTCCCTAACTACATGAGTAGCAGCCTCAAACAACAAAAAGATCAACACATAAGCTTTTCTTGTCACACACAAAACTTCGATGAAACAAGACGCATAACTTTGCTTGGCTCGAATCAGTATGGCCAGATTAAAGATCACATGCTCTAGGCGAGGTCTTCCTTTTGATTTCCCAATCTTTAGGTTGCGGATCACCTCACCCTTCTAGGAGAAGGAAAAATGCCCAAGGCAGTGATGTTTTCTTCTGTCGTTTATAGTGCTGAACATGAATATCACTTAATATAGTTTAATCGTGTTCATTTAGTTTTGTTCCCTCATATGCAAGATGGCAGCGGGGGCACCTGATAGGGATTTCGTCCACTAGTGCTTCTTGATGATCTAAATAAGTAGTTTTCTGTTTACGTTTCTTTTAACTGTACCGTAGTCAAGCTATGCCTTAGTGGCTAAAATAAAGTAGTTCTTCGTCATCGTGTACCAGTATGTACTTCTCTATTCAATAACATGCATTAGGCGTGATGGTAGTTGGTTTATCCCATTTGTTCCATTTTGCCATATCTATATTTCTATTCCATCATATATATATATATATATATATATATATATATATATATATATATATATATATGGAAAATCCACCCTACCACCCGGTGGTAGTTACCCCACATGTCTCATATACTACCATGTGATACTATATATATATATATATACTACTTTATCATTTTAAATATGTTCATATACTATATCTAAGATATTTCAAAACAAGTTACATGAAAAAACTACATGCGAGCCCATAGTTTTTGTTATATTTGTGAAATGCGTACATATTTGTACGTAAAAAAGAGCATATTAAAAGACTAGTGCATACTACCTAAAAAATAGTATATATACTACCTAATCATTGTTATATACTACATACTAGACGTACATACTCTCGGTTTCGACAGATACTACATACAACATACAAAAGGCAAGTGGTGGTAACTACCATTGCTTGTAGGAAGAATGAGTAGCAATGCTGTACCGATGAGCGCGGCGTGCCGCCGCGCGGGGTAAAGCTAGTTATTTTCTATATGTGGTTGCCCTATTTGTGTATAGAAATTCATTTGCATTCAGTATAACAATTTTAAGAGGTTATACTGAATATTTTATTGTTATGAACCGTTATGATCTACACCAGCTGAAATAAGCACTGTGGGCCTACGTTGGAGTTTTTTTTTTTATATACACTGCTTTTGAGGCTGCTGTTACGCGAAGGGCACTTGGTTGGAGCTGGTGCAACAGGAAATAGCCTCAACATTCTGAAAAGAGCAGAGAAGGCCGAGACCTGACGAATGATGACCAATACTAAAACTGTTTAGAATGCTAGTATATGATTTGTGGCAAGAGAGGGAAGAGGTGAACCTGTTGAAGGGGAAGCGAAGGGTGCAGAAGTAGTGATATCAGGAAGAGTGATCGCTCATTTGTTGGAGTGTACAGAGCATCAAGTGTTATGAATGATGACAGAATCATGTGGGCGCACAACAAGAAGTAAAACGGCTACATGTTCAGAACTTCGGAGCTAAAATTCAGAGCTAAAATCTACATCGGGAATCTGCTGCCTGTATAAGTGTATAGTCACTGACCGTGTGGAAGAAGTTGAAGGACTGCTCGAGCCTCACAACCCAGCCGTCGTCCTCCGCTGGAGCCAACGGGTCGTCGTCGGCGCCATCTGGTTCTGGAGGAGGGCCGGCCGCCTCCTTGACGAGGAAGGACTCCATGACGGCGGCCACTTGGGTATCATGCTCCCGTTGTTTCCTCCGCGCGGAATCTCGACCCCCTTCTGCGGGACACGAAACGAGCAGAAGCTGCAACGGAACACAGACGCCCGGAAAGGGGAAGAAGGATGTTGAGGGGGGATCGATTTGAGCGGGTTACCTGGCGTCCAGGACGATGGGACCGGCGTCGAGGGAAGAGAAGGAAGGAAGGCGGATAGCAAGCGCCGGGGAGAGGGGCCGTGGCCGCCATGGACGGCGGCAAGGAGGAGGGCAGCTGGTCAAGAGTGGGCCGGTTTGTGTATTCGCGAGGGCGCACCTTTTATTTTGAGACCTTTTACAGTACATCAGCTTAATTGAGACCGTTTATTTCTGCAGTTCAATGGCCCAGATAAATCAATACTACACTAGATTTTCGGTAGTATATTTACTAATCAAGGGCGTTTTGGGTAGTTCAGACCATCCCGAATGCACGCCTTCCCCTGAAATTTCACGCAGTAATTCTCCACCCCACACTCGTTTATTTGCCGTCGCCATTGCCAGCCCGCACCGTGGCCATCGCTCGTCGCGTCATAGCTAGCCGTTGGCAGCGGCGAGTTGTCATGCCTTTCGAGTTACCCGATGGAGACATCGAGGACGAGTGCGTCGCTCCGGCCGCATATGCCCTCTTCCTGGCCTTGCCGGCCATCGTCTACGGCTAAATTACCTGGTTTTGGGTGTTCCCCTCGAGCCTCCCGAATCTGAAACTGGTCGCTGACATAGAGACGACAGCCATCGCTCTGGCCGCATGACCCCGACTATGTCCGGCCCGGCCCAGCCCATCCCATGAAGGACCTTGCAGACACTAGAATACGAGGCTATATCATGGCAAGTATTCAACTTCATTGAACTCTCTTCTTGACATCATGCCATGTGCATTCTTTTGCAAAAAAAGAAGCTCACTACCAGAATCGTGATTAAGCCTGTGAGCCAACATATATTCCCGTCGGCCCCGCGTAGACTCCCAGGAAAATGTCATTTTACTGTGGGCCAGACACTGACCGACAGGTTTTTTCACCATATTCCTGTAGGTTCTGAGCAGGCGCACAGGAAAAGTATATCCCTGTGCGTCGCGGCCCACAGGAATCGCATTCGGCCCTTCGCACCCGCGGGCTGCCGCTTCGCGCCATCGGGTTTTTATTGCGCGCGCATTTTTTCGGAGAGGCCCACCCTTTTTGTCTATTTTCCTGTGTGTTTGGGCTCACAGAGTTAGGCCCAATACAAAAGGAGAGGGCAAACACGTACAGCCTCCATCCCCAATTCAATCGTAGTCTCCAGAATGCTCTCGATCCCCAATCCAGTCCTGCGCTTCACCGCCGCCGCCACCATCGTCCGGTCCACAGCCGGAGCCGCCGCCACACCATCCTCCGGTCCACCGCCGCCGCCGCCACACCACCCTCCGGTCCACCGCCACCGCCGCCACACCATCCTCCGGTCCACCGCCGTGGCCGCAGCTACACCATCCTCCCATCTACCGTCGCGGCTGCCTTCCCTCCGTGCGGAAGGCCGTCCTTCCGCCTGCATCTTCCTCACCACTTGCGTAGTGCCGGTCTCTGCCTCGCCACCCGCCGGAGCACCAGCATCTGCCCCCCACCAAGCTCCCGTACTTGTCCCCCCATTCAGATTTACACGTCTTCACCTCCGGCTGCCTGTACTCCTCTACTCGCTGCCTCACAAGTCCCCATTCTCCATATCTCTGGTAATATATTACCTTCTTTTCCTAGATCTACGATTTGTTTGCTCTATTTCTTGTGTAGCGTACAAGCTTCGTTGGAACTAATTTAGGCACATCTGATTAGTATACGGTTGATTTGGATAAGTTCAAACACCAATTTCTATGGGTTCCAACGCAAAACTAGTTGTACATGACCATGTACAGTTCTTTGGTGTGCAAGTTGATTTGGACAGATTAGTTTTGGTTGTTCTTAGACGTAAGTTGGAGCTTCTGTAGCAACATCAGTGAACAGCTAGCATGTATCTTATGTACATGACCATCTAACTGTTCATTTTTTCTAGGTTGTAGCTTCCGTGACACCTACCTGCTATTTATTTATTTATTTAAAGTGAATTTAAGATCTATAAATCCTAGAATAATCTTATCTTTTCATATTCCAGAAACATCAGTGAACAGCTAGGGGAGTTGGCTGGCCACCCTTTTCGACGCCGTAATTTCCCAGCTTGAACAAGTATATTGGTAAGTTATAGCTTTGAGCTCTTAAATTTATGTCTGAAACAATTGTCTTTTTGTGAATTGTTATTTGTGCTGCTGCCCTTTAGTATGCTATTATTTTTCTGAAATAGCCCCATTTCTGTGAATTTTATTTCAGTATGAGTTCTTGGTTAAATAATGGAGAACCGTGATTGGATGTATAGTGGATGGGTGTTTGATCAAGTCCCTTCTAATATATGGCTTGAAGAAACTGCACGATTTATAGACCGGGCCTTCTCTTCCGTAGCTGAAGGTGGTAAAATTAAGTGTCCATGCGCCAAATGTCGGAATTATTTTCCGCAAGAAAGGCACATTGTAGAGAAACACTTGTATAAACATGGGTATAAGCCAAATTACAAAACCTGGACAGAACATGGTGAGAGTTTTGTAGCTGCTGCTGATGGATCTGTCCCTTTAGTACATCAAGAGGGCTGTAATGAAACTGATCGAATCGACAATATGTTGGTTGACTTAGGTGGTAGCCATCCTCCACCGGTTACTGAGGAGCCAACCTCCTCTGCCAAGGCTTTTTATAGGATGGTCAGTAGTGCCGATGAATTGGTACATGAGAACACAAAACACTCATGTCTTTCTGCTGTAGCTCGTTTGCTGGCTATGAAATCACAATACAACATGTCCATTGCACATTTTGATGATACCTTAAAAATAAACCATGAACTTTTGCCTCCTGAATCTAATTTGTCCGAAGACTTCTACCAATCCAAGAAACTCTTAGAAGGTCTTGGGATGCCATATGTCAAAATAGATGTGTGCAAAAATAATTGCATGTTGTATTACAAAGATAACAAACATAAAGAGAAGTGTGACTTTTGTGGCACATCTCGTTACGAGGAAGGCCAAAAGAAAATCCCACGTAAAGTTTTGCGGTACCTCCCTCTAAAAGATAGATTGCAAAGGTTGTATGCCAATGAGGAGACCGCAAAGCTTATGCGTTCTCACACTCCTTCCGGGTCTGATAAGATGGTCCACCCATGTGATGGTGAGGCTTGGCAAGATTTTGATAAGGATTTTCCAGAATTTTCATGTGATCCGAGAAGTGTGTGACCAATGGATCTCAACTTCTCAATTATCAACTCGAGTAACATTTCTTCCTTTTGCAGGCACTTTTCAAGGAGATAGGAAAAGAGTTGCCAGTGCATATACTACATATACTAAGCCATGGAGCTGTTTCGCAACCAGAAGTAAGTGTATGAAAAACTTGAAGTTATCTATATCATATGGATGAATGTGTGATGTCCACTACTCAACTTGAATTTGTGCATTCCTTCTGACCTGTCTACGCTGATGTAGCTGCAATATCAACATTATGTTGCATATGAGATTTTTTTTTCATGTTTTATATCAAGATATTTGGCTGTTTGCATCTGTGATCTTGTCTACTCTCATAAGATTCTTTAGCTGTTATGCCCAATTTTTTTTTTCATGTTTTATATCAAGATATTTGGAACTTCAAAGTAGCCTGGACATGTAAATGAAAAGAAAATCCATTCTTGGTGCCAAGCATTAATCAATAAATGGAAATTATTTTGTTCTATTGTCTCCACTTATTATCCAACAAAGTATTGTGTTTTTATTGTTCTAAATCAGATTAAATAACAATTTGGTTACTTGGGCTTGATTCAGGGGACAAATAACTCGTCTCAAGCCGGCTCACAAGCGGTTGATGGCAACAATGATGTCATGGAGTCGAGCGAGGAGAACGACACCACTGGGAATGCCGGTGATCAGATCGTTGACGCAGCAGCCAACCATGGCGGAAACTGATTGCTCAAACAACATGATAACATCAGACTGTAGGTGGTCTTCATACGCTCTTTTGTGGACTTGTGTATCCAGTATGGTTTAGGAATGAGAACTAACATCTGGTGGTAGTTGCAAGCCAGCGTATTTTGCTAGTATTGTTGTAGTTGGAAGGTCCTTTTGTGGATGGTACCATTGTAGCCTTGAAGTGTACTTTGTTGATCTATATGTATGGAACTAATGATGATATATGAAGTCTGATGTTGTCATATAAATCTATTCTCACATGGTCTCTATGAAATAATGTAACATCTGTAGCATCTGGGTTAAGCACATTGCTTTTCCGGCAGGAATATGAAAAAAAAACATCATGATGCAACAGTGACGGCCAACGGCTGACAGGAATGCACGAACGTTGCAGCTTTCCTAGCACAAATTCCTGTCGGCTGAACCTACAGGTATAAGTTGGTAGGAATGCCTCCTAGTACAAATTTCCTGGCGGCCTTTCCTGACAGGTGGTTGACAGGAATATGTATTTTCCGGGAGGCATAAATCTGACAGAGCATTTCTTTCGTGTGAGCCAACCATCAGGAATAACCGACAGAAATAATATTCCTGTGGGCCGACCGGCAGGCATATTGTTTCATTCCTGGCAGGCTATGGCTGTCGGTTGTTCCTGTCGGTTGGCCGACAGGAATTATATTCTTGACGGCCAGTTTTATTTTCCTGACGGCTGTTGGCCCACACGCTTAGTCGTGTTTCTGGTAGTGGCTAGTTCATTAAGTTAGTTCCTTCCGCCGCCGGCGGCATGTAGGCAGCGTAGCCTGCGATTTTTGGCAGCGTTGGGATGACGGTGCGGTGGGAGGAGTGCATGCGGTGTTGGGATGGAGGCACTCCTAGCCAGCTTGCACGCATCGTCTGGATGGCTGAGAACGTGGGGTGGCGATCTGCTGGTTGATTATTTTGCTAGCGATGGATCGCCGGCATTCGGGACGGAGGCCTGCAGCGGCGGTTGGCTGCGATCAGTCTAATTAATTAGATAAAACATAATTACTAATATGTCCTTCAGCCAAAATCTGACGGTCTCATACTGATCGTTAGATTAACTTAATACTACCCATTATGTTGAGTAGTATAATGTACTGTAAAATTTCTCTTTATTTTTTGGTTGAACCGTTCGAAACTCGCGAATCTCCTCTCTGCACATTTGCTCATTTCCATGTTTTCATTAATTTGCCGATGTAAATGGTCTTATGACCTGTAAACTTGCAAAATTTCGTCCAATAATAAGTCATTTGTATGCTCCACGAGAAAACCAAATGCAATGCACATTTACATAGTCTGTTTTACATACTCTTCTCTCAGTTTACTTTTCTTATTATAGAACGATAGCATTTAAATTCCTGGTTCTTCCCAACGGATCATTTTCCTTGTACGCCTCCTTACAAAGACTATTACAGTCGGCAGGAGCAGCTTTTGCCGCAGAATCTGTCACATGCTAGGCTCAAAGCTTTGTTTTTAGCTTAAAAAGGACCCTCGGAGAATATTTTTGAACTTATGTCTTTTAGAGCTGATGTACAAAGTAGATGATGGTAACGAGCGGAGAACCTATTTCACGCTGCGCCAAATGCCGTACATGGTGTAGCCCCCCCCCCCCCCCCCCCCCCCCCCCCCCAGCAAGTGTTCGGCCGGCCTCCCAACCGGTTTTGGGAACCTTACAGAAGGTTCTCGCCCGTTTTTTTTCTTTTTATGCGTGTGTTCTCAGCCAGCTTTTACTTGGTTTTTGTTTGTAACTGAAAATTCCTGATTTTGTTTAAAATGTGTGATTATTCCTCCAATTCATAAACTTTTTGCTTATTCATACATTTTTTTCATATTCTCAAACATTTTATTTTCAAATCCACAATCTGTTTCAAAATTAATTTTTTTTATTCGTGAATATTTTTCAGATTGACAAAAAACATTTAACATTAATTAATACTTCTATACAAATAATGATTTTTTTCAAATTTATTTAAAAAAAATTCTACACGCTTAGATCCAAATTAATTTGTGCCCCTTTAGTATAACTTTTAAAGTTTTTTCCACATTGACATTAGAATGTTTGGTTGTGCTGAAAATTTTAAAGTTCATGTGTTGTTTTGTTTACGGAGACAAAAAAATAACAATATATTGTAACTGCATGGATCGCAATGCAGAAAATGAGTGGTTAGATAAGGTACCATGGAACCCGAGCTACCCAACAACTTCGTGGGGGCTGAACGAGAATGCACTGGATGTACTCCCTCCATTTTTATTTACTCCGCATATTAGTTTTGGTCAAAGTCAAGCTTTACAAACTTTGACAAAGTTTATAGACAAAAATATTACCATATACAATAACAAATCAATATCATTAGATTCGTTGTTGAATGTACTTCCACATCATATAGATTTGTTATGCTAAATATTTATATTCATTTCTATAAATTTGGTCAAACTTTATAAAGTTTGACTTCAATCAACTCTAATATGCAGAGTAAATAAAAACGGAGGGAGTACTTCTAACAGCTGCTAGTGTGGCCGTTGGTCGCTGTCACGCGGTTCCGGCAATCGGTGTTCTTATCATAAATTATTATGGAAGCTTCCTCGAAATTATCGTTACATCATGACTATTAGTGTTGATTCCAGCCCGACACTTGTTATAGTTTTGTCCCCTACCAATCTCTTCGAGCTTCACAAAGTAGTAGAATGGTGTACCACCTGTCAAGCGTGTGTTAGAGGTATTAGAGCCCTATTTCAAGGTAGCAGCACGGCGGGTCAGCTTGCTTCCGTGCCAGAGGAGAGCACGGCGGGTCAGCTTGCTCCCGTGCCGGAGGAGAGCACGGCGGCGTACCTTCCTCCCGTGCCGGAGGAGAGCACCAGCGGCTTCACGGATGCCTTCAGCCAGCCGCCCAACTCCTAGCGCGAGTCCATCCGGAGCGTGTGCGTCGTCTGCCCCGAGTGGCGCATCAGATCGAGTCTCTCCGATCAGAGCAGATCCACCTACTCCAGCGACTCCGGTGCCTTGAGATCCATCACCTCCGGCTACTCCAACTCGGCGTCCGTTGGCTCATCGGACTTGGGTATCAGCGATTGCTCACAGAATGGGCAGCGAAGGTTACACCCAGCGCATGGTACATGCATTCCACAGCGTATCTCTCACGGAATCATTTGGCCTGGACCCTGCGCTGAGGAATTGGTTCATCGAGCTCGACGTGGATTGGGTTCTCAAACCGCTGCAGTTCCAGCTCCAATGTGGATCTGGGTATTGGCTGCAAGAAGTGGTCGAGAGGTGGATCCGAGCTCTCATAATAATTGTCTCCGGTATCGATGAAGAGCTGGTCACTGCCGGTAGCGGCGCGCCAGCGGCCGCACAGTTTGTCACAACGAGCGTCTCAACAATGCTCATCTTTGTCCATGCCATCGTCCAGGTTCACAGGAAGGAGAATTTACAAGCCATGCTACAAATGTATATGTGCGTCTGCAGCGTATCATATGCCATGTGGACGATGCATGCGTCCTCTTCGGATGCCCAAAAGATTTTCAACAAGATTGGCAGTGTTAAACATTGTATTCTCTACGTATATACATGGTGTATGTATAAACCGTGTGTATCACGTTGTAGGCGTGCGTGTATCGTGTTGTGTTGGTTAGGCAGGTAGGATAGATCTCTCTTGACGTTGTAGTTATCCTATAGATAGATGAGATCCATCCTAACCTCCCGAACCTCCTCTCTGTAATCTCTTCGGCCTTGTGCCCTATTTAACATGCACGCATCCCTGCCTAGAGGTATACGCTTAACTCATCGTTTCACATGGTATACAGAGCCCTTTCTCTTCATCTCATCTAGCTATGTCAAGTTCCTCCTCCTCCGCCGTAGCCATGGCCGCGCCCTCCATTGCTTCTCTCCGCCACACCATAACCGAGAAACTCACCCGCGAAAACTTCCTTGTATGGAAGGCACAAGTCCTGCCGCACATCAAGGCGGTAGGGATGACCGGCTACATCGACGGCTCCACCTAGGAGCCCCCCGCTGTGATCGTTACGGAGAAGGACGTCGCCGGCAAGAAGGAGCCTACCTCCGCGCCCAACCCCGAGCATGTAATATGGGTCACCCAGGATCAGCAGGTTCTCACTTTTCTTATCGCATCTCTGTCTCGAGAAGTCTTGATGCAGGTCAGTACGCGCACCACGTTTGCCACTCTCTGGGCGGCGCTGTTGCAGAGCTTCTCGTCGCAGTCTAGGGCGAGGGTGATCCAACTCCGCTCACAACTCGAGCACGCCCTCAAGGGTGTCCTCTCCGCTGCGCCCTACTTCACCAAGATGAAGGGCATCATCGACGAGCATGCAGACACCGGCAAGCCACTCGATGAGGACAACATCGTCGACCACATCCTGCAAGGACTCCTGCACGAACCCGACTACAATGGGTTTGTTTGTGCAATCTCCGCCCGCACGGCAACCGAGGAGCCGATCGGCCTCAATGAACTTTTCTCACTGCTGCTGTCGGCAGGAGCCTGCATCGCTGCCCAGACTGCCTCCTACTCCGCCAATCTCACCGCTAGAGGCGGTGGTCGCGGCGGTGGCAACTACAGAAGCCGCCTCGGTGGCGGCAACGGTGGCAGCAGTGGTGGTGGCCCCCGTGGCTTCAAAAACAACAACGCGGGCGGCGGCGTTGCACCACAACAAGGAGGCGGTGACGGCAGTGACCGCGAGAAGTGCCAGATCTGCAAACTGGAAGGTCATGGAGCATGGCGCTGCAAGAAACGCTTCGACCGCGGCTTCAACAACAACGTTCGCAACCCTGCGGGCAGAGGAGGTGGAGGCGGAAACCGCCCGGCCAATGCTATTCACTCCTATGGGGTGGACACGAATTGGTAGCTTGACACTGGTGCAACCGACCACGTGACCGGAGAATTGGAGAAACTCGCCGTTCGTGACCGCTACACCGGCATAGATCAAATCCACACTGCAAGTGGACAAGGTATGGACATTGCCCACATTGGTCATTCGGTTCTCACCACCCCTCATGGCTCTTTAAAACTCAACAATATCATCCATGCTCCATAATCTGATCAGAGTCATCTTTCTGCCTACAAACTTATTAGAGATAACAATGCTTTTCTCAAAATTTACCCTGAAATTTTCTTTGCTAAGGATCGAGCCACCCAGAGAACCGTTCTTCAAAGCAAGAGTAGAGGTCGCCTGTTTCCTGTTTCTGGTCGGCATGATGCACCTACTCGACAAGCTCTCAGTGTGGTCAAGCCATCTACATCAAGATGGCACAAACGCCTAGGGCATCCTGCTCTCCCGGTGGTCCAGAAAATTCTTCAAGATTTTAGTCTTCCAGTGTCCAATAAAAAAGATCACCTCCTTGTGTGTGTTTCATGTCAGATGGCCAAGAGCCATCAACTTCCTTATGCTCGTTCCACTAGTGAATCAAAAGCTCCTTTAGAGCTAGTTTTTTCAGATGTTTGGGGTCCTGGACCCGTCTCTGTTGGCAGGCAAAAATATTATGTTAGTTTTATTGATGATTTTAGTAAGTTCAGTTGGATCTACTTGCTTAAGAATAAATCTGATGTCTTTGCGAAGTTTCATCTCTTTCAACAACATGTTGAACGCCTTTTCGGTCGCAAAATCCTTGCTATGCAAACGGACTGGGGTGGTGAATACCAAAACTCCATTCGTTCTTTGAGCACATAAGCATCACACACCATGTATCGTGCCCCATGCACACCAACAAAACGGATCCGCTGAGCGCAAACATAGGCACATAGTAGAGGTTGGCTTTCCTTGCTTGCTCATGCCTATATGCCTCTCAAGTTTTGGGACGAGGCTTTTCTCGCGGCTTTCTATCTTATCAATCGTGTCCCTAGTCGAGTCATTCATAATCAAACTCCACTGGAGCGTTTGTTCGGCACAAAACCAAACTACACTTTCCTTCGTATTTTGGCTGTGCCGTTTGGCCAAACCTACGTCCTTTCAACAAACACAAGCTCGAGTTTCGCTCTAAGCAATGTGTGTTCATAGGGTATAGTAGTCTTCATAAGGGCTACAAATGTTTGGACGTGTCCACTGGTCGTGTGTATGTTTCTAGAGATGTGGTGTTCGATGAACAAGTTTTTCCTTCTGCAAAACTTCACCCAAACGCCGGCACCCAACTCCGAAAAGAACTTGTCCTCCTTCCCTCCCACCTTCTCCCATCTCCACACTTTGTTCTCGGAGGTGCAGAAGAACCTGATGATCATGTGTCCATGTCGCATAATGCCTCTGCTGAAAGTGTGCAAGAAAACATGGAAAAACAGGTGAAATAGGCTATGATTTCATGCTATAATCGGACTCTATAGAGGCAGCCGCAGATGATCCCGGCTCCAATCCCGGTGCGGATCCGGGCGGGAGAATCCCCTCGGGATCTGCAGCGTCAGGCGCAGGCGGATCGGCTACGGGATCCGCGCCCGCCTCTGATTCGCCGCCCAGGCTGGATGACCTCGCGGCGGGGCCAGGTGGGCCTCCTGCACGTGGCTCCGGTTGTTGGACGTTGGACGCGCCGGCTCAGCGGGCTGCTCCCGCGGTAGGGCCAGGCGGGCCCCCCGCACGTGGCCTTGGTCGGGCGCCGCCCCAAGAGGGCACAGCTGGGCCCTCTCCGCGTGGCCCAGGCGGGGTCACGTCCTCCGGCACGTCTCTGGATGCGCCAAGTAGCAGCATGCGAGAGGAGGCTGGCTGCGCCGAGGCATCTCTACAGGAGTTACACCCCAGCGGATCTTCTGCGCCTTCTAGATCCGATGTGTCTTCTTCATCCAATCGGCTTCAACAACAACTTTCTCGCCCGGATTTGCCGCCTCCTGGACGCTCCCGCACCAGATCACAGAGTGGTATAATTAAACCCAAACTTTACAATGATGGCTGTGTATGTTGGGGTTCCTTTTGTGCCACAGGTGAACCGCAAAGTGTGAGTGAACCACTTGGTGAACCATGATGGAAGGAGGCCATGGATGAGGAGTTTGCTGCCCTTATGAAAAACAGAACTTGGCATCTCGTTCCACCAGCTAGAGGGAGGAACATTATAGACTGTAAGTGGGTCTATAAAGTAAAAAAGAAAATCTGATGGTACTGTTGACAGGTACAAGGCACGCCTAGTAGCCAAAGGGTTCAAGCAAAGGTATGGAATTGACTACGAGGACACATTTAGTCTTGTAGTAAAGGCTGCTATTATTCAGTGAATCCTTTCAGCTGCAATGTCTAGAAACTGGTGCATTCGACAGCTAGATGTAGAGAACGCGTTCTTGCATGGTGTTCTAGAAGAGAAAGTGTTTATGAGACAACCTCCTGGTTATGAAAGCTTAAAATTTCCACGTCATGTTTGTAAGCTTGATAAGGCACTGTATGGACTGAAACAAGCACCAAGAGCTTGGTACTCGCGCATGTCATTAAAGTTGCAGTCACTAGGTTTCCTTCCTTCCAAGGGTGATACATCATTGTTCTTTTACCATCGTCATGGGATTACTATTTTATGCTCATTTATGTTGATGATATTGTTGTTACAAGTTCATCATCTAAAGCAGTTGAGGCCCTTCTCAAGGATTTGAATAAGGAGTTTGCCCTCAAAGACTTGGGTAATCTTCATTTCTTTCTTGGGATTGAGGTAAAACAATTGCCAAATGGTATTGTGCTTTCACAAGGGAAGTATGTGCAAGAAATTCTTCAGAGGATGGGGATGGAAGGCTGCAAACCATCGTCCACACCATTGTCCACTTATGAAAATTTGTCTCTCCATGATGGGGAGGTACTTAGCGCAGAGGATGCCACCAGGTATAGGAGCATTGTAGGAGCTTTACAATATTTGGCATTGACTCGACCAGATATTTCTTATTCAGTCAATAAAGTTTGTCAGTTCTTACATGATCCTACAACTGTGCATTGGACTACAATAAAAAGGATTCTCAGGTATCTGCAAGGAACTAAGGATCATGGACTTAGACTTGGCAAGTCAGATTCAATGCTAGTAAGTGCTTTTTCAGATGCAGATTGGGTAGGCTGTCCTGATGACAGAAGGTCCACAGGGGGGTTTGTAGTATTTCTTGGCAGTAACTTGATTTCATGGAGTGCTCGTAAGCAACCCACTGTCTCTCGATCAAGTACAGAGGTAGAGTATAAGGCTTTAGCCAACGCAACTGCTGAAGTGATTTGGATTCAGAACTTGTTGACAGAATTGGGTATTCATCATCCAAAGGCAGCCTCACTTTGGTGCGATAATCTTGGTGCTACATACTTATCTGCCAATCCTATTTTTCATGCCAGGACAAAGCATATCGAGATTGATTATCATTTTGTCCGTGAACGAGTGGCTGACAAATTGTTGAATATCAGGTTCATTCCTACTAGTGATCAGGTGGCAGATGGTTTTACCAAGCCACTCACTCTGCGGCAGTTAGAAGCCTTCAGGCACAATCTCAACTTGGATAGTTGTGAATGAGGGAGAGTGTTAAACATTGTATTCTCTACGTATATACACGGTGTATGTATAAACCGTGTGTATCACGTTGTAGGCGTGCGTGTATCGTGTTGTATTGGTTAGGCAGGTAGGATCGATCTCTCTTGACGTTGTAGTTATCTTGTAGATAGATGAGATCCATCGTAACCTCCCGAACCTCCTCTCTGTAATCTCTTCGGCCTTGTGCCCTATTTAACACGCACACATCCCTGCCTAGAGGTATATGCTTAACCCATCGTTTCAAAGGCAGCACACTGGAGAGCAAAGAGAACAGGTTAATTGAGTCCATATGCGAAACGATGGAACCGCTGAGGAGGAGGACACTCATGAAGGACGTTAACTCGTGGGGCACCGAGATTTTGCAAGGAGGAGGCGACATTCACAAGACAACCCGATTGATGGTGGGTTACATAACGTTGATGAGGAAAGTACATGCGTCAACTCAGAGGAACTCCGCACAGAGCCACAACACAGAAAAGCTTCAAGACTGATATATTACACCATCGATTATCTAAACAGTTTGCTTTTACAAGAATCAGAGTTGTGCTCGGATCCAAGCCTCTCTGGCATCCGGTCAACGCTGTAGACCGCGTGTGTCCATGGATGGCCACGGCGTCGAAAACTGCCCCAGGGAGGGTGAGGGAGTCCTGGATTAGGGGGTCTCCGGACAGCCGGACTATATCCTTTGGCCGGACTGTTTGACTATGAAGATACAAGATTGAAGACTTCGTCTCGTGTCCGGATGGGACTTTACTTGGCGTAGAAGGCAAGCTAGGCAATACGGATATGTATATCTCCTCCTTTGTAACCGACCTTGTGTAACCCTAGCCCCCTCCGGTGTCTATATAAACCGGAGGGTTTTAGTCCGTAGGACAACAACAATCATACCATAGGTTAGCTTCTAGGGTTTAGCCTCTTCGATCTCGTGGTAGATCAACTCTTGTACTGCTCATATTATCAAAAACAATCAAGCAGGACGTAGGGAATTACCTCCATCAAGAGGGCCCGAACCTGGGTAAACATCGTGTCCCCTGCCTCCTGTTACCATCCGCCTTAGACGCATAGTTTGGGACCCCCTACCCGAGATCCGCTGGTTTTGACACCGACATTGGTGCTTTCATTGAGAGTTCCATTGTGCCGTCGCCGTAAGGAAGGATGCCTTGTCTCATTGTTAAAAACAACATTACCGACGGGGGAGCCCTGGCTGTCGGCCAAACCCTCCGGCTAGGCAGTTTCATCATGACCGACCGTTCGGCTGCTGCACCGACGATGACTTCTCGGGTCATCGAAAACAGCCTCCACGTCTGCTTGGAATTTGCCGAGCAGATGGATCCAATGGAGCTCTCTTCCCTAAATGAGCTCTTGGATCGCATCGCCGCCTTGGGAGTCGCTACGGACTATGATCGGATTGGGCTTAAACCCGATCTAAGGGAGATTAACTCTCCACCGGTCACCTATCATATTGCGGTGGTGGAGAAACAATGTGGCAGTTCTTCCTCTATCTTGAGGACTAACTATGTCCGGATTCCTAAGCTCTCTAAGACGGATACCCGTTTGCGGGAGGACATCACCCAAGCCCTGAACCTAGAGTCAGGCAGCAGGCCAGACTTATCGGGCAACATCCCGAAACCCGAACTTCCAAGATTGGAAACTCCTCGACCCCTGGGTCTCAGATCGGGTAAGGGTTCGGACTCAAATCCACCCACCCACCCAAACATAAATGATCTTTCCCACATCAGGCAAGCGCCCCAGGAAATAGTACATCATTATTGGGCCAGATTCCTCCTTGTGATGAACAAGGTTAAGGAGTATCACGAGGAAGACGCAGTCTCATTTTTCTGCAATAATTGCACGGACAAGGGAATCCTTAACGCCATAAGTCACCGTGACATATCACGTTTCTCCGACTTGGCGTCCATAGTACGAAAGTACTGTGCGATGGAAACTGCCTGGAAAACCAAAACGAAATTCTGGGATAATCCGGCTCCGGATATACACCCGGTCCGAAGTAAAAGGGTGCACTATCATAAGACACTCGAGTTAATTACAAAGAAGCAAAAACCCTATACAGGGCGTGGAACCGTATTGGAGGGATGGCTCAATGGACCCTGCAAAATTCATAGTACATCGGATACCATACCAACACACAGCCTTAGAGCATGTTGGATACTCCGGCAGGTGGCCAAAAGTGGCGAGGATCTTCTCATCCCAGATGCCACAGAGCACCATCCCGGGGATAACAATATAGTATTAACAGTCTTTGAGACCTTCGCATCAAATAATAGGCGCAAGCGAACACTCCGCAGCCTTGCAGAAATCTGCCACGTGGCCGTGATAAATCCATGGAGTGACACAGCTATTACCTTCAATGCCAGTGATGAACCTAAATTCCGAACATCCCGGCACCAGCTGCACTGGTCCTCAGTCCAATTGTGGACGGCTTTCGACTCACCAAAGTACTCATGGACGGCGGCAGTGGATTAAACCTCATCTATGAGGAAACTCTTCAAAAAAAATGGAAATAGACCGGAACCGCATTGAGCAAAGCTGCACAGCCTTCAGAGGAATCATCCCCAGTCGGGAAGCACGCTGTGCTGGGAAAATCACACTAGATGTGGTATTCGGCACGCCGGAGAACTATAGGTCCTAAGAAATTACATTCCAAGTGGCCCCGTTCAGTAGCGGATACCACACCCTTTTAGGGCGGGAGGCGTTCACGATCTTCCAAGCCATACCCCATTACGGGTACATGCAGCTCAAAATGCCCGGGCCCAACGGAATCATCACTCTCGCTAGTGATCCGGACACAGCACTCTACGCCGAAAACAAAATAGCCGCATTGGCCCTCGAGGCATTATCCGAAGCCCTTTCGGCCGAGGAATTAACTGCGCTACGCTCCACAGTGGATAGGGACGACGTGATACTTGACAAGAGATCCAAGTCCACCTCTTTTTAACCAGTGGATGAAATAGTCAAATTCCAAGTCCACCCAACGGACCCTACAAAAACAGCCTCCATCGGGGCATAGTTAAACCCCGCCATGGATGCCGCACTACGAGAGTTCCTGCGTGAGAATTGGGACATATTCACCTGGCACCCCTCAGGCATGCCAGGAATCGCACGCAGGCTGGCCGAGCACAGCCTTAATATTCTAATGGGATTTAAGCCGGTCAAGCAGACTCTTCGGCGTTTCTTTGAACCTAAGAGACAAGCTATGGGAGAGGAACTAGCCAAGTTATTGGAGGCCAGATTCATTAGAGAAATAAAACACCCGAACTGGCTAGCAAACCTGGTGATGGTACCAAAGAAGGACAAATCCTGGCGCCTATGTGTCGATTTCAAGGACCTCAACAAGGCTTGCCGAAAGGATTCCTTCCCCCTCCCCTGCATCGATCAAATTATCGATGCTACCGCAGGACATGATTCATTGTGTTTCCTCGACGCATACTCCGGCTACCACCAAATCAAGATGGCGGAGTCCGACCAAGCCGCAACGGCATTTATCACTCCATACAGCCCCTTCTGTTTCAACACAATGCCTTTTGGGCTCAAAAACGCCGGCGCAACATATCAGCGCATGATTCAGACATGTCTGGAGAAACATATCGGCAAAACAGTAGATGCATACGTAGATGATGTGGTCGTCAAAACCAAACACGTCGAATGTCTAATAGACGACTTGAGGCTCACATTCGACAACCTCCGAACATACGACATCAAGCTCAATCCGGAAAAATGCGTTTTCAGTGTACCAGCCGGAAAGCTCCTGGGTTTATTGTATCCAGTAGAGGAATTGAAGCAAATCCGGCCAAAATCCGAGCTCTGTCACAGTTGGCTATCCCAACGGACCTCAAACAAATCCAGAAATTAACCGGATGTGTGGCGGCTCTAAGACGCTTTATCTCCCGCTTAGGAGAAAAGGCATTACCCCTTTATCGCCTCCTTCGGCGCACCGAACACTTCGAGTGGACGGACGCTGCCACAGCCGGATTGGAAGAAATAAAAGACATACTGGCAACCAACCCAATCTTGGCCGTGCCAAACATCGGCGAACCAATGATGTTGTACATTGCAGCAACTCATCAGGTTGTAAGCGCAGTGCTCGTCGTCGAACGAGAAACGGATGGACATAAATTCCCCCTTCAAAAGCCGGTATATTATGTATCCACTGTCCTCACTCCATGCAAATCACGGTACCCACATTATCAAAAGATAGCCTATGCGGTATTCATGGCATCCTGGAAGCTGCGACACTACTTTCAAGAGTGTTTGATTACAGTAGCCTCGGAAGTGCCACTTAATGATATTATAAACAACCACGACGCCACGGGCCGGATTGCCAAATGGGCCATTGAGCTCCTCCCGTTCAGCATAACATACAAACCCCGGCGATGTTGGAAATATGCCCTAGAGGCAATAATAAAAGCATTATTATTATATTTCCTTGTTCATGATAATTGTCTTTATTCATGCTATAATTGTGTTATCCGGAAATCGTAATACACGTGTGAATAACAGACACCAACATGTTCCTAGTAAGCCTCTAGTTGACTAGCTCGTTGATCAACAGATAGTCATGGTTTCCTGACTATGGACATTGGATGTCATTGATAACGAGATCACATCATTAGGAGAATGATGTGATGGACAAGACCCAATCCTAAACATAGCATAAAGATCGTGTAGTTCGTTTGCTAGAGTTTTCCAATGTCAAGTATCCTTTCCTTAGACCATGAGATCGTGTAACTCCTGGATACCGTAGGAGTGCTTTGGGTATACCAAACGTCACAACGTAACTGGGTGACTATAAAGGTAGACTACGGGTATCTCCGAAAGTGTCTGTTGGGTTGACACGGATCAAGACTGGGATTTGTCACTCCGTATGACGTAGAGGTAGCACTGGGCCCACTCGGTAATGCATCATCATAATGAGCTCAAAGTGACCAAGTGTCTGGTCACGGGATCATGCATTACGGTACGAGTAAAGTGACTTGCCGGTAACGAGATTGAACGAGGTATTGGGACACCGACGATCGAATCTCGGGCAAGTAACATACCGATTGACAAAGGGAATTGCATACGGGGTTGATTGAATCCTCGACATCGTGGTTCATCCGATGAGATCATCGTGGAGCATGTGGGAGCCAACATGGGTATCCAGATCCCGCTGTTGGTTATTGACCGGAGAGTCGTCTCGGTCATGTCTGCTTGTCTCCCGAACCCGTAGGGTCTACACACTTAAGGTTCGGTGACGCTAGGGTTGTGAAGATATGTATATGCAGTAACCCGAATGTTGTTCGGAGTCCTGGATGAGATCCCGGACGTCACGAGGATTCCGGAATGGTCCGGAGGTAAAGAATTATATATAGGAAGTGCTGTTTCGGCCATCGGGACAAGTTTCGGGGTCACCGGTATTGTACCGGGACCACCGGAAGGGTCCCGGGGGTCCACCGAGTGGGGCCACCTATCCCGGAGGGCCCCATGGGCTGAAGTGGGAAGGAACCCAGCCCAAAGTGGGCTGGGGCGCCACTCCCCTAGGGCCCATGCGGCTAGGGTTGAGGGGAAACCCTAAAGGGGGCGCCCCCTTGCTTGGGGGGCAAGCCCCCCACCCCTTGGCCGCCGCCCCCCTAGGAGATCCCATCTCCTAGGGCCGGCGCCCCCCTAGGCACCCCTATATATAGTGGGGGAGAGGAGGGACTTCATACCACAGCCTTTGGTGCCTCCCTCTCTCCCCGTTACGTCTCTCTCTCGTAGTATAGGCGAAGCCCTGCTACTGTGACACCCTGCATCCACCACCACGCCGTCGTGCTGCTGGATCATCATCAACCTCTCCTTCCCCCTTGCTGGATCAAGAAGGAGGAGACGTCTCCCATCCCGTACGTGTGTTGAACGCGGAGGTGCCGTCCGTTCGGCGCTTGGTCATCGGTGATTTGGATCACGTCGTGTTCGACTACATCATCCCCGTTCTTTGAACGCTTCCGCTCGCGATCTACAAAGGTATGTAGATGCATCCGATGACTCGTTGCTAGATGAACTCATAGATGGATCTTGGTGAAACGAGTAGGAAAATTTTTGTTTTCTGCAGCGTTCCCCAACAGTGGCATCATGAGCTAGGTCTATGCGTAGTTCTTCTTGCGCGAGTAGAACACAATTTGTTGTGGGCGTAGATGTTGTCAACTTTCTTGCCGCTACTAGTCTTATCTTGCTTCAACGGTATTGTGGGATGAAGCGGCCCGGACCAACCTTACACGTATGCTTACTTGAGACCGGTTCCACCGACTAACATGCACTAGTTGCATAAGGTGGCTGGCGGGTGTCTGTCTCTCCTACTTTAGTTGGAGCGGATTCGATGAACAGGGTCCTTATGAAGGGTAAATAGAAGTTGACAAATCACGTTGTGGCTTTGACGTAGGTAAGAAAACGTTCTTGCTAGAACCCTATTTCAACCACGTAAAACTTGCAACAACAATTAGAGGACGTCTAACTTGTTTTTGCAGCAAGTGCTTTGTGATATGATATGGCCAAAGTTGTGATGAATGATGAATGATCTATATGTGATGTATGAGATGTTCATGCTATTGTAATAGGAATCACGACTTGCATGTCGATGAGTATGACAACTGGCAGGAGCCATAGGAGTTGTCTTTATTTTTTTATGACCTGCGTGTCATTGAGAAACGCCATGTAAATTACTTTAATTTATTGCTAAACGCGTTAGCCATAGTAGTAGAAGTAATAGTTGGCGAGCAACTTCATGGAGACACGATGATGGAGATCATGATGATGGAGATCATGGTGTCAAGCCGGTGACAAGATGATCATGGAGCCCCAAGATGGAGATCAAAGGAGCTATGTGATATTGGCCATATCATGTCACGTTTATTATTTGATTGCATGTGATGTTTATCATGTTTTGCATCTTGTTTACTTAGAACGACGGTAGTAAATAAGATGATCCCTCATATTAATTTCAAGAAGTGTTCCCCCTAACTGTGCACCGTTGCGACAGTTCGCTGTTTCAAAACACCACGTGATGATCAGGTGTTTTATTCAGACGTTCACATACAACGGGTGTAAGACAGATTTACACATGCAAACACTTAGGTTGACTTGACGAGCCTAGCATGTACAGACATGGCCTCGGAACACAGAAGACCGAAAGGTCGAGCATGAGTCGTATAGAAGATACGATCAACATGAAGATGTTCACCGACATTGACTGGTCCGTCTCACGTGATGATCGGACACGGCCTAGTTGACTCGGATCATGTTATACTTAGATGACTCGAGGGATGTCTATCTAAGTGGGAGTTCGTTGAATAATTTGATTAGATGAACTTAATTATCATGAACTTAGTCTAAAATATTTACAATATGTCTTGTGGATCAAATGGCCAACGTAGTCCTCAACTTCAACGCGTTCCTAGAGAAAACCAAGCTGAAAGACGGTGCCAGCAACTATACGGACTGGGTCCGGAACCTGAGGATCATCCTCATAGCTGCCAAGAAAGATTATGTCCTACAAGCACCGCTAGGTGAAGCTCCCGTCCCACAGAACCAAGACGTTATGAACGCTTGGCAGACACGTGTTGACGACTACTCCCTTGTTCAGTGCGGCATGCTTTACAGCTTAGAGCCGGGGCTCCAAAAGCGTTTTGAGAGACATGGAGCATATGAGATGTTCGAAGAGCTGAAAATGGTTTTTCAAGCTCATGCCCGGATCGAGAGATATGAAGTCTGCGATAAGTTCTTCAGCTGTAAGATGGAGGAAAATAGTTCTGTCAGTGAGCACATACTCACTATGTCTGGGTTACATAACCGCTTGTCTCAGCTGGGAGTTAATCTCCCGGATGATGCGGTCATTGACAGAATCCTCCAGTCGCTTCCACCAAGCTACAAGAGCTTTGTGATGAACTTCAACATGCAGGGGATGCAAAAGACCATTCCTGAGTTGTTTGCAATGCTGAAATCAGCAGAGGTAGAAGTCAAGAAGGAACATCAAGTGTTGATGGTCAATAAAACCACTAAGTTCAAGAAGGGCAAGGGTAAGAAAGCCTTCAAGAAGGACAGCAAGGAAGTTGCCGCGCCCAGCAAGCAAGCTGCCGGGAAGAAGCCAAAGAATGGACCCAAGCCCAAGACTGAGTGCTTTTATTGCAAGGGAAGCGGTCACTGGAAGCGGAACTGCCCTAAATACTTAGCAGACAAGAAGGCCGGCAAAACAAAAGGTATATGTGATATACATGTAATTGATGTGTACCTTACTAGTGTCCGTAGTAGCTCCTGGGTATTTGATACCGGTGCAGTTGCTCACATTTGTAACTCAAAGCAGGGGCTGCGGAATAAGCGGAAACTGGCAAAGGACGAGGTGACGATGCGCGTCGGGAATGGTTCCAAGGTCAATGTGATCGCCGTCGGCATGCTGCCTCTATATTTACCTTCGGGATTAGTTTTAAACCTTAATAATTGTTATTTAGTGCCAGCTTTGAGCATGAACATTGTATCGGGATCTCGTTTAATTCGAGATGGCTACTCATTTAAATCCGAGAATAATGGTTGTTCTATTTATATGAGAGATATGTTTTATGGTCATGCTCCTATGGTGAATGGTTTATTCTTTATGAATCTCGAACATAATGCTACACATGTTCATAATGTGAGTACCAAAAGATGCAAAGTTGATAATGATAGTCCCACATACTTGTGGCACTGCCGCCTTGGTCACATAGGTGTCAAACGCATGAAGAAGCTCCATGCAGATGGACTTTTAGAGTCTCTTGATTATGAATCATTTGACACGTGCGAACCATGCCTCATGGGTAAGATGACCAAGACTCCGTTCTCAGGAACAATGGAGCGAGCAACCAACTTATTGGAAATCATACATACTGATGTGTGCGGTCCAATGAGTGTTGAGGCTCGCGGTGGCTATCGTTATGTTCTCACCCTCACTGATGACTTGAGTAGATATGGGTATATCTACTTAATGAAACACAAGTCTGAAACCTTTGAAAAGTTCAAGGAATTTCAGAGTGAGGTTGAGAATCAACGAGACAGGAAAATCAAGTTTCTACGATCAGATCGTGGAGGAGAATACTTCAGTCATGAATTTGGCACACACTTAAGAAAATGTGGAATAGTTTCACAACTCACGCCGCCTGGAACACCTCAGCGTAATGGTGTGTCCGAACGTCATAATCGCACTCTATTAGATATGGTGCGATCTATGATGTCTCTTACCGATTTACCGCTATCCTTTTGGGGCTATGCTTTAGAGACTGCTGCATTCACTTTAAATAGGGCTCCGTCTAAATCCGTTGAGACGACATCGTATGAATTATGGTTTGGGAAGAAACCTAAGCTGTCGTTTCTAAAAGTTTGGGGATGCGATGCTTATGTCAAGAAACTTCAACCTGAAAAGCTCGAACCCAAGTCGGAAAAATGCGTCTTCATAGGATACCCAAAAGAAACTGTTGGGTATACCTTCTACCTCAGATCCGAAGGCAAGATCTTTGTTGCCAAGAATGGGTCCTTTCTAGAGAAAGAGTTTCTCTCGAAAGAAGTAAGTGGGAGGAAAGTAGAACTTGATGAAGTATTACCTCTTGAACCGGTAAATGGCGCAACTCAAGAAAATGTTTTTGAGGTGCCAGCACCGACTAGAGAGGAAGTTAATGATAATGATCAAGATACTTCTGATCAAGCTCCTACTGAAATTCGAAGGTCCACAAGGACACGTTCCGCACCAGAGTGGTACGGCAACCCTGTCTTGGAAATCATGTTGTTAGACAACGGTGAACCTTCGAACTATGAAGAAGCGATGGCGGGCCCGGATTCCGACAAATGGCTAGAAGCCATGAAATCCGAGATAGGATCCATGTATGAAACCGAAGTATGGACTTTGACTGACTTGCCCGTTGAATGGCGAGCCATAGAAAATAAATGGATCTTTAAGAAGAAGACAGACGCGGATGGTAATGTGACCATCTATAAAGCTCGGCTTGTCGCTAAGGGTTATCGACAAGTTCAAGGGGTTGACTACGATGAGACTTTCTCACCGGTAGCGAAGCTGAAGTCCGTCCGAATCATGTTAGCAATTGCCGCGTTTTACGATTATGAAATATGGAAAATGGTTTCCTTAAGGAAGAATTGTATATGATGCAGCCGGAAGGTTTTGTCAATCCTAAGAATGCTGACAAGATGTGCAAGCTCCAACGCTCGATTTATGGGCTAGTGCAAGCATCTCGGAGTTGGAACATTCGCTTTGATGAGATGATCAAAGCGTTTGGGTTTACACAGACTTATGGAGAAGCCTGCATTTACAAGAAAGTGAGTGGGAGCTCTGTAGCATTTCTCATACCATATGTAGATGACATACTTTTGATGGGAAATGATATAGAACTCTTGGACAGCATCAAGGCCTACTTGAATAAGAGTTTTTCAATGAAGGACCTTGGAGAAGCTGCTTATATATTAGGCATCAAAATCTATAGAGATAGATCGAGACGCCTCATAGGTCTTTCACAAAGCACATACCTTGATAAGATATTGAAGAAGTTCAATATGGATCAGTCTAAGAAGGGGTTCTTACCTGTGTTACAAGGTATGAAATTGAGCTCAGCTCAATGTCCGACCACGGCAGAAGAGATAGAAGAGATGAGTGTCATCCCCTATGCCTCAGCCATAGGTTCTATTATGTATGCCATGCTGTGTACCAGACCTGATGTAAACCTTGCCATAAGTTTGGTAGGAAGGTACCAAAGTAATCCCGGCAAGGAACACTGGACAATGGTCAAGAATATCCTGAAGTACCTGAAAAGGACTAAGGAAATGTTTCTCGTTTATGGAGGTGACAAAGAGCTCGTCGTAAAGGGTTACGTCGACGCAAGCTTCGACACAGATCTGGATGACTCTAAGTCACAGACCGGATACGTGTATATTTTGAATGGTGGGGCAGTAAGCTGGTGCAGTTGCAAGCAGAGCGTCGTGGCGGGATCTACATATGAAGCGGAGTACATGGCAGCCTCGGAGGCAGCACATGAAGCAATATGGGTGAAGGAGTTCATCACCGACCTAGGAGTCATACCCAGTGCGTCGGGGCCAATCAAACTCTTCTGTGACAACACTGGAGCTATTGCACTTGCCAAGGAGCCCAGGTTTCACAAGAAGACAAGGCACATCAAGCGTCGTTTCAACTCCATTCGTGAAAATGTTCAAGATGGAGACATAGATATTTGTAAAGTACATACGGACCTGAATGTAGCAGATCCGTTGACTAAACCTCTCCCTAGGGCAAAACATGATCAACACCAGAATTCCATGGGTGTTCGATTCATCACAATGTAACTAGATTATTGACTCTAGTGCAAGTGGGAGACTGTTGGAAATATGCCCTAGAGGCAATAATAAAAGCATTATTATTATATTTCCTTGTTCATGATAATTGTCTTTATTCATGCTATAATTGTGTTATCCGGAAATCGTAATACACGTGTGAATAACAGACACCAACATGTCCCTAGTAAGCCTCTAGTTGACTAGCTCGTTGATCAACAGATAGTCATGGTTTCCTGACTATGGACATTGGATGTCATTGATAACGAGATCACATCATTAGGAGAATGATGTGATGGACAAGACCCAATCCTAAACATAGCACAAGATCGTATAGTTCGTTTGCTAGAGTTTTCCAATGTCAAGTATCCTTTCCTTAGACCATGAGATCGTGTAACTCCCGGATACCGTAGGAGTGCTTTGGGTATACCAAACGTCACAACGTAACTGGGTGACTATAAAGGTAGACTACGGGTATCTCCGAAAGTGTCTGTTGGGTTGACACGGATCAAGACTGGGATTTGTCACTCCGTATGACGGAGAGGTATCACTGGGCCCACTCGGTAATGCATCATCATAATGAGCTCAAAGTGACCAAGTGTCTGGTCACGGGATCATGCATTACGGTACGAGTAAAGTGACTTGCCGGTAACGAGATTGAACGAGGTATTGGGATACCGACGATCGAATCTCGGGCAAGTAACATACCGATTGACAAAGGGAATTGCATACGGGGGTTGATTGAATCCTCGACATCGTGGTTCATCCGATGAGATCATCATGGAGCATGTGGGAGCCAACATGGGTATCCAGATCCCGCTGTTGGTTATTGACCGGAGAGCGATCTCGGTCATGTCTACATGTCTCCCGAACCCGTAGGGTCTACACACTTAAGGTTCGGTGACGCTAGGGTTGTAGAGATATGAATATGCAGTAACCTGAAAGTTGTTTGGAGTCCCGGATGAGATCCCGGACGTCACGAGGAGTTCCGGAATGGTCCGGAGGTAAAGAATTATATATAGGAAGTGTTTTCGGCCATCGGGACAAGTTTCGGGGTCACCGGTATTGTACCGGGACCACCGGAAGGGTCCCGGGGGTCCACCGGGTGGGGCCACCTATCCCGGAGGGCCCCATGGGCTGAAGTGGAGGAACCCAGCCCAAAGTGGGCTGGGGCGCCACTCCCCTAGGGCCCATGCGGCTAGGGTTGGGGGAAACCCTAAAGGGGGCGCCCCCTTGCTTGGGGGGCAAGCCCCCCACCCCTTGGCCGCCGCCCCCCCTAGGATCCATCTCTAGGGCCGGCGCCCCCCTTGGCCCTCCTATATATAGTGGGGGAGAGGAGGGACTTCATACCTTAGCCTTTGGTGCCTCCCTCTCTCCCCGTTACGTCTTTCTCTCGTAGTGTAGGCGAAGCCCTGCTACTGTGACGCCCTGCATCCACCACCACGCCGTCGTGCTGCTGGATCTTCATCAACCTCTCCTTCCCCCTTGCTGGATCAAGAAGGAGGAGACGTCTCCCATCCCGTACGTGTGTTGAACGCGGAGGTGCCGTCTGTTCGGCGCTTGGTCATCGGTGATTTGGATCACGTCGTGTTCGACTACTTCATCCCCGTTCTTTGAACGCTTCCGCTCGCGATCTACAAAGGTATGTAGATGCATCCGATGACTCGTTGCTAGATGAACCATAGATGGATCTTGGTGAAACGAGTAGGAAAATTTTTGTTTTCTGCAACGTTCCCCAACAGGCGAGCCATTAAGTCGCAAGTATTGGCCGACTTTGTCGTCGAATGGACGGAAGCCAAACTCCCTAAAGAGTACGACACATACTCCAATTGGATCATGCACTTCGACGGCTCCAAAATGCTGGCTGGTCTGGGGGCTGGCGTCGACCTGACGTCCCCAACCGGAGATACAGTTCAATACATACTGCAGATACTGTATACAGACTCCAACAACGCAGCCGAATATGAAGCCCTGTTACATGGTCTTCGGATGGCAGTTTCCATGGGCATTCAACGCCTGGAGGTGCGTGGGGATTCGAACCTCGCAATATCCCAAAAAAATGGAGACTTCGATGCCAAGGATCCGAAGATGGCGGCCTATCGAAATGCCGTCCTAAAGATGTCAGCTCGGTTCGAGGGGCTCGAATTTCACCATGTGGCTCGGGAAAACAATTAGGCAGCGGATATCCTCGCCCGCATCGGCGCAAAATGCGATGCGGTCCCCTCCAACATATTTTTGGAGAGGTTGTTTAAGCCATCCATGGTATGGGAAGGGGACACCGGTTACAATAGTTCGGACCCAGCCAAAATGCCCGATACCAAACACTCTGACATAATCGGAGGCTCTGCCACCGAAATAACACATTCAGCCCACGTAGTAATGGCCATCATCGCCCCATGGACAGAACCATTCTTGGCTTACCTAACTAGGCAGGAACTTCCCGAGGACAAAAATGAGGCACGCTGCATACTACGGCGATCTAAAGCCTACAGGGTCCACGAGGGAGAGATGTATAAAAAAAGCACTACCGGAGTCCTTCAAAGGTGCATCTCTGAAGAGGAGGGGCGGAAGCTTTTGGCAGAAATTCACGCCGGACTCGGCGGACACCACGCCGCAGCCCGGGCCCTTGTAAGCAAGGCCTTCCGTACAGGTTTTTATTGGCTGACGGCCCAGGCACACGCATAGGACTTGGTCCAACGCTGCATCGGTTGCCAGCTTTTTGCAAACCAAAGCCACATGCCACCCACCGCCCTCCAAACAATCCCCATTACCTGGCCCTTTGCGGTCTGGGGGCTTGACATGGTTGGACCCCTTAAAGGGGGAACCCATAAGAAAATATACTTACTGGTCATGGTGGATAAATTCACCAAATGGATAGAAGCCAAACCTGTTAAAACGGCCGAATCCGGACCGGTGATAGACTTCATATCTGGGGTTGTACACCGTTATGGCGTCCCCCACAGCATCATCACTAACAACGGCACGAACTTCATGGTCGACGAGGTAAAACTCTGGTGTAGCAACATAGGCATCAAGCTCGATTATGCTTCTGTCTATCACCCACAAACCAACGGCCAAGTTGAGCGAGCAAATGGTCTTATCATGAGAGGCATCAAACCCAGATTAGTGCGGTCCTTTAAGGAGTCTAACATGCACTGGGTAGAGGAGCTTGACTCCGTACTCTAGGGGGCTGCGGACCACGTCGAATCGTACTACCGGATACACACCCTTCTTTATGGTGTACGGCGCAGAGGCGGTTCTGCCCTGCGACATAATTCATGACTCACCTCGAGTGCGCATGTACAAAGAAAGAGAGGCCGAGCTTGATCGGCAGGACAGTCTGGACACCCTGGAGGAGGAGCGCGACGTGGCAAAATCCCGTTCCGCATTCTATCAGCAACAGGCTCGCAGATACCAAAGTAGAGAAGTACGGGCCAAAACTTATAGCGTTGGCGAGTTAGTTCTACGCCTGTCGGAGAAGAAAAAGACCAAGCTCGAGCCCAAATGGGAAGGTCCCTTCATTATTGACCAAGTTCTGACCGGTGGAGCGTACCGTCTGCGGGATGCATCGAATAATCGACTTGAGCCGAACCCATGGAATGCAGCCAGGCTCCTAAGATTCTACGCCTAGTGTCGGACTCTATGTTCGTCTCCTTCCTCTGTCCATTTTTTGCACATACATTATCTGTCTTTTTTCTCTTTCTTTCTTTTATTCTTTCTCAAGGCCTTCAAGGGCCAACTTGTGCCTTGCTTGCACACTATTGACGCGCTAACCACGCTCATTATACATGGGGGCTTCTTGTTGGAAATATGCCCTAGAGGCAATAATAAATTAGTTATTATTATTATATTTCATTGTTCATGATAATCGTTTATTATCCATGCTAGAATTGTATTGATAGTAAACTCAGATACAGTGTGGATACATAGACAACACCATGTCCCTAGTAAGCCTCTAGTTGACTAGCTCGTTGATCAATAGATGGTTACGGTTTCCTAACCATGGACATTGGATGGCGGTGATAACGGGATCACATCATTAGGAGAATGATGTGGATGGACAAGACCCAATCCTAAGCCTAGCACAAGATCGTGTAGTTCGTTTGCTAAAGCTTTTCTAATGTCAAGTATCATTTCCTTAGACCATGAGATTTGGCAACTCCCGGATACCGTAGGAGTGCTTTGGGTGTGCCAAACGTCACAACGTAACTGGGTGGCTATAAAGGTACACTACAGGTATCTTCGAAAGTGTCTGTTGGGTTGGCACGAATCGAGACTGGGATTTGTCACTCCGTGTAAACGGAGAGGTATCTCTGGGCCCACTCGGTAGGACATCATCATAATGTGCACAATGTGACCAAGGAGTTGATCACAGGATGATGTGTTACGGAACGAGTAAAGAGACTTGCCGGTAACGAGATTGAACAAGGTATCGGGATACCGACGATCGAATCTCGGGCAAGTACAATACTGCTGGACAAAGGGAATTGAATACGGGATTGATTGAATCCTCGACATCATGGTTCATTCGATGAGATCATCATGGAACATGTGGGAGCCAACATGGGTATCCAGATCCCGCTGTTGGTTATTGGCCGGAGAGTTGTCTCGGTCATGTCTGCATGGTTCCCGAACCCGTAGGGTCTACACACTTAAGGTTCGATGACGCTAGGGTTATTAGGAAGACTTGTATGTGATTACCGAATGTGGTTCGGAGTCCCGGATGAGATGCCGGACATCACGAGGAGTTCCGGAATGGTCCGGAGGTAAAGATTTATATATGGAAATTTGTTGTTCGGGTTCCGGGAAAAGTTATGTTTTTCCGGTATTGTACCCGGAAGCTTCCGGAGGATTCCGGAGGTCCGGAAAATGCTCCACCACGTCCAATACAGCAGCATGGGCTGTAGGGGGGCGCCCTAACCTTAATGGGCCAAGGGCACCAGCCCCCCCAAGGCCCATGCGCATGGGAGAGGGGAAACCCTAAGGGGGAGGGCCTTCACTTGACTTGGGAGGCACTCCTCCCCCCTATGGCCGCCGCCCCCAACCCTAGATGGGATCTAGGGGGCTGGCCCCCTCTCTCCCCACCTATAAATAGTGGAGGGGTGGGAGGGCGGCCACACCCTTGAACCTGGTGCAGCCCCTCCCCTCCAATACCTCGCTCCTCCGCGTGAGCTTGGCGAAGCACTGCCGGAGAACTGCCACTCCATCACCACCACGCCGTCATGCTGCTGTTGACTCTCTTCCTCAACCTCTCCCTCCTCCTTGCTGGATCAAGGCATGGGAGACGTCTCCGTTCCGTACGTGTGTTGAACGCGGAGGTGCCGTCGTTCGGCGCTAGGATCATCGGTGATTTGGATCACGACGAGTACGACTCCATCAACCCCGTTCAATTGAATGCTTCCGCTTAGCGATCCACAAGGGTATGTAGATGCACTCTCCTTCCCCTCGTTGCTAGATTACTCCATAGATTGATCTTGGTGATGCGTAGAAAATTTTAAATTTCTGCTATGATCCCCAACACTTCTTACACAGAAGCTTAATTATTTATCTGGGCTTCATGCCCCGCACATGTGTTATTCTTCCGCATGTACCTTTTCTTCGCCATTATATGCATCGATATGACTTAAGTTTTAGCCAAGCTGGGTTGCCTGGCTCTTGTATTTATGCCCTACGTTCCCGTTAATTCGGCTAGGGCATAAGGGGAGCACCTCTGCGATTGTTACTGCCGGGTCAGCCGGATGTGTACCTCAGACTGGGTGAAGCCGAAAGCTAGCGTTCTTAAGAGAATATTCGGTCGGTGAACAAAAGATGATTTTTATTTATTTTCCATATGTGCCCCTAGATGTTTTTGCCTGCATCTCCTCTCGCAGTCCAGACATGCACTTTAGGGCATGCGTACCCAGGGAAAGGAACCCTTAACGGAACTATTCTCCCTGGAAGATGTTTCTTACTACCCATGTAATATAACATAACTAGTTGGATACTTGTCTGTTCAAGCACTAATGACCCCTACACCTGGTTTCCACACATACCCCGGTTCTTATATAACTGAGCGGGTATTTGGATACACTCCGGACTATTGGGTACCGATGTTGAAGCGAAAAGGTCTGCCATGACAAATGATTTACAATCCAGATAGAAGACATTATACATGTCACTTTAATTACATAGTTATGTAGACTGACTAAATTCCTCTTCTATACCATCCAACAGGCTGTCTAGTCTACAATCCTATTGAGAATACTTTGCGGCTAATTCTACTTGTCCATACACTAAGCTAACGGGGATCTCTTTCCCATCAGGCCACACAGGTCCGACCTCGGCCATGTGGTTTGGGTCAACCTTGGTATACCGCGTCTTCACCATGGCCCAGGCTTCCCTGGCACCTTGACGACAGGCGGATACCTTGCATAATCGGAAGCACCGCCGTGCTCCCTTGAGCTTCTCCGCAAGCTCTCCAATGCCTTCTGGCAGGGAGACAGATGGCCACAAGGCATGGGCAATACCTTGCATCACCTGCCGAACTTGTTCATGCAGTTGTGAGAGCTCGGGTAGAAGATCACCCGCAGACCCGGGCATCTCCTCCACGGGACGACCCGTCAGCATACCTGCAGACATAACTCTGTTAGCCGGCTTCTCCGCCGCACCCTTTTAAGGGTTCGTTCAAGCACTTACTGAAAATGCCGCGTCGAAGCCGCTTATTCTCCTTCTCGGAGTCCGCGAGCTGGGCTCGAACATCTTTCAGTTCCACGCTCAGCTTGGTATTGGCGTCTTGGAGATTGTTTTTCTCCCGCCTGACCTTAGTCAGCACGCGTTCGCCAGCCTTTAGCTGTCGTACGACATGACGGTCCTCCAGATTCTCTCCGGAGTCATCTGCAATATCTACTGTTAGATCTGCAGCCATGCCGCACACTATATGGTACCTATCATTCTTTGAAACAAATGTTACCAGCTGGGGACTTTTCAGGTTCCTTCAATGCGGCAATGGCGGCCCGAAGTTGGGTCTTGCATTCCTCTAGCTCCTGTGACAGTCGAGTATTCTTCTCTCTAAGAACCTGCATAATAAATGATCCTTAAATCAGTTGTGCCAACCGTTTCAAGTCTCAGGGGCTACTGATACATATAATCGTCAGATTTTCTTACCCGTACATCCCTTACATACTGGTCCGTGGCTCTGGCTAGACCATTTTGAGCAGCACGGAGGTACGCGTCTCCAGAATTGAAGGCATAAAATGCCTCTGGTGAGAAGCAAGTGTCACGGAGTACGGCCAGGCGACGCCTATGATTCATGGCGCTCTCCACTTCTGAATTTGTAGCGGATAGTCTATCCACATCCTCTGTAGGAGGAGTATCCGGCGTCCGCCCCATGTCGGCTTCCGCCTCTATGTCCGGCCCTGGAGCCCGATTGGTGGAAGCATGATCGGCAGCCTCTCTGGACATATTCCGGCGAGCGTTTTTTCTATTAAAGAAACATGGACATCATTACATTTTGAGAAAGACGACAACCACGGAGCGGGGTTTTTGTCATACCTCTGCGCCGGCGTCTCCGTCCTAACTGCCTTCCTTTTTGGCCTACCCGGCATCGGTGCCTCTTGTTGGCGAGTTGCTGCAGGTTCGGCACGGCGTCCCAAATGCCTTCCCTGTAAAACACCATATGTATATGGTAGGTGAAGTGTCTAAAAGGGGATCCTAGTTTTTGGAGTTGGGATTTTGGTTTTTCTTACGTGCGACGCAGGGAGCAGTCCGGGATAGTCGGTCGTAATGGCCACCATGGTGTCATCACAGCTCAATTGATAGAACTGCCTGTCTATCAGCTCCACGAATATGTCCGGATCTTCTTCGAGTCCGGGACCGAGGGCCCGGTCAGGGTCCTTTGGTTGTGGAGATGGGCTGTTGACCTCCCTTATGGCTTTTCGCAGTTCCTGCCGTAAAATGGCAAAGTGAGTACCTACGACAAAGAATGCGGGAAGAATGGGAGTAAGGAGATATAACTCACCCAGCTTGGAGGGTTGTACATGGAGAATCCATCCCGTGGCTTGATGCGGATGAAATCCGCTTCCTCTCCCTTGAACAACTCGGACAGAATTTTTGCTAAAGCAGCAGTGGTGTCCGGTCCCTTACGCCCGCAACGGGTGGCATCATCTTCCTCATGAAAACACCACAAGGGGTGCACTCCCCGCATTATGCATATTGACATAACCTCGATTACTGTCAATCCTGATTCAGCCAGCGCTTTAATCCGCTTCATCAGGTAAAGGACTTCTCCGTTGTCTTCCTCCTGGGGGCTCCGTGGGTGCCAGCTTCGGCGTTTCTTCAGAGGAGCATTGTTGAACTCAGGAAGACCCCGCCGAACAGGGTCCGAAAGGGGGACGTCCTCCATATAAAACCATTTCGAAGGCCGGTCCTCGAACGCCTTCTTCGGAGTACCGGACAGGTATCCGGTTTCGGCGATGCGCCATATTTCGGCTCCGCCTACTTGATAAAGTGACCCTTTCTGTGAGCGGGGGACGAGGCAAAATAGCCTTTTCCACAGCTCGAAATGAGCCTCGCAGCCCAGGAATAACTCGCAGAGGGCAACGTAGCCGGCAATGTGTAATATGGAAGCAGGGGTGATATTATGCAGTTGGAGGCTGTAAAACTCCAGGAGCCCGCGGAGGAACGGATGAATTGGAAATCTTAGTCCCCTTAATAAGTAAGGTACAAGGCATACCCGCTCCCCCGTAGAGGGGCTGGGGAAGCTCTTCGCTTGCTCCCCACCATTGTAGGTGGCGAGCCCGGCTCGGACGGGAACCATATACGCTGGAGGGAGAAATCCCTGAGTCTGCAGTTCGACTAATCGACTGTGTGAGACAGAACACCTCTCCCAATCATCGGGCTTAGGGCTACGGGGAGGAGAGGATGAGCTGCGGTGGTCGGTCATGTTGGAGTGGATTTTTCCGAAGTGCGCTCCGATGGATTCTCGCTATGGGAGGATGGTATGGATTGGATCTAAGAATCCCCATATCTTTAATAGACAATTTATTTATCTAGCTAGGGGGGCGAATGTAAAAATGCCCTGGCTCCTCGTATTCATTCGGCGAAGGGAAGGTAGCCCTTATTGGGCGCAGAAGCCAAGAAGTCCAACATTTATGGGGCCGGACACTACTTAACAAACATTCGAAATTTGGAGAAGAACCCGCCTTGCAATGCGGAAGACAATACTGCGTGTCGGGCTTGACGTCATTGAAGTCTGGTTCGGGGGCTAATGAGGAAGTCCTGGATTAGGGGGTCTCCGGACAGCTGGAATATATACTTTGGCCGGACTGTTGGACTATGAAGATACAAGATTGAAGACTTCGTCTCGTGTCCGGATGGGACTTTACCTGGCGTAGAAGGCAAGCTAGGCAATACGAATATATATATTTCCTCCTTTGTAACCGACCTTGTGTAACCCTAGTCCCCTCCGGTGTCTATATAAACCGGAGGGTTTTAGTCCGTAGGACAACAACAATCATACCATAGGCTAGCTTCTAGGGTTTAGCCTCTTCGATCTCGTGGTAGATCAACTCTTGTATTACTCATATTATCAAGAACAATCAAGCATGACGTAGGGTATTACCTCCATCAAGAGGGCCCGAACCTGGGTAAAACATCGTGTCCCCTACCTCATGTTACTATCCGCCTTAGACGCACAGTTCGGGACCCCCTACCCGAGATCCGCCGGTTTTAACACCGACAGAGGGGCCCAGATGTAAACCGTGTGCCCTGTTTGGCACACAATTTAGTAAACACTAGGCTTATAGCCACGCCACATGGCACCTCCGTTAGGTGTTGCCAGCTGTGATCTTAGTATCTTCGCTGGGTGACAACTTAATATACTCGGCTTACATGTAAGCCTAGTCCTCGATAAGTAACACACGGCTTACAGGCCCTAAGCCGAAACTTGCTAAGCCGTGAGCTATAAACCAAGTATAATACTCAGCTTATTGTTCGCCATGGTTAAAAAGGACTTTGCGGTGTATGTTTCACGGCTAGAATGTTTTTTCAGTAGTGTCTTAGTTTTGAAGTTACACACTTTTACGGAACTAGATGTAAACTCAAAACTAAGCATGTCAATTATGTAAGAGCTTTTTCGTTATTTGAGGAAGCCTATGGATGTTTTTTTAGGAAGTCAACGAATGAAATTGACGCAGAAGCAAAATGCAGAAGTATTCGGCATACAGTCAGGACATTCAATAAAATCACACAGGACATCCAATAAAATCGCACACATGAAATGTGACCAGTTGATGTAGTATCCCACGCTTAAGCAATCAATGGAGGTAAGTATAAAACTCCACAAAATTTAAAATAATAATGCAGAAAATTATACAACTCCACTTGAAAAGGAAAAAAATTACTTCGAAATACAAGACCACGAAGCAAATCTCCGGTTTCTTATTTGTCGGGTGACTGTGGCCAATGTCTCAAATAGTTTTCATCCTTCAAATAGCTCTCCCAGCATCTCTTCTAAAACCTGGGGACTACTGCTTCCACGGCTAACCTGCTCAGCTAGCGCTGGTTGCTCCTTCAGGTAGTCATGGTAACCTGAAATAACTCTCTCGATGATGGCTCTCCGCAGCGCATCTCTGAGCCGGGGGTCAGGAACCTTCCAGAACTTCTGAGTCTGGTACGTTTTATGAAATGATGACTCGAATTTAGCTAGAGGAGAAGTGTTGATCCAACGACGTAGAAGTCCAGGAGAATGATATTTGGGTATGCAGGACAACACATGTCCCCAAGAAAGAAGATAGAAATCCATGTACTTCTTGCATTCAGGTGTAAGTTTAATTCCCGATGGGTGAGACTGAGACATCACCTGAGCAACAAAATAGGAATTGTTGAGCAGGAATATACAGCCGAGGCTTGGATCCTGGAACAAATCCGATTTTCTCTGAAGCTCATCCTTCAGATAATTGATGGTATCATCTATGGCATCACAAAGCTTTACGGTGTTTTGGCTTTGTGCAGAGACGAGCGTTGAAGCATATGCTATCCTCATCGACAGTATACCATTCACCAAGAACCGAATCTTACAGTCAATTCCGCCTCCGCTTCGTGCAATATTCTCCATGGCCCACGAGTCATATTTGGGGAGCATCTTGATGTCCATCATCGTGCTGGAAACGGCCTGAATTAACATGTTCTCTTCTGTCTTCAGTAAGATGCTTACCTCATCGGAAATGCATTGGGCTTCCAAAGGGACTACGGGCATCATACTCATGTATGATGCGCTGGAGACGCACATATACATGTGTAGGACAACCTGTAGCTTATCCTCCTCGATAGCATCCAGTATGGTGCCGACAACGACGAGCATTGCTGAGATACTCGCTTTGCCAAACCGTGCGATAGCCAGCGCCTCGTGGGTCCGCCATCGTCTCGTGGCCAGATTTACTTCATTGATACTGGAGACAATTATGGTGAGAGCTCGGATCCACCTCTTGACCAATTCCTGGAGCCAATTAGCAGATGCCCCTTTGAGACGGAGCTGCAGCCGCGAATCGAGAACCCAGTCGACATCTAGCTCGATGAACCAATTCTTCAGCGAAGGGTGTGGGGCAATTGTTTTTGTGAGAGATAAGGTGTGGAATGCTCGTACCATGCGCTGGGTGTAACCGTCGCTGACCATTCTGTGAGCAATCTTCGTGAGCTCGCTGGTACCCAAGTCCGCTGCCCCAACAGATGCCGAGGAGTAGCTGGAGGTGTTGGACCTCGAGGCACCGGAGTCGCTGGAGTCGGTGGATCTGCTCTGATCGGAGAGAGTTGATCTGACGCGCCACTCGGAGCAGACGATGCTGACGCTCCGGATTGATTCCCGGTAGGAGTTGAGTGGCGGGCTGAAGGCATCCGTGAAGCCGGTGGTGCTCTCCTCCGGCACAGAAGCAAGGTGCCCCCGCGTGCTGCTACCTTGAAATAGCCCTCTGAGACCGCTGAACACGCTAGACAGGTGCACCGCCACCATGCTCATACTTTGTGAAGCTCGAAGAGATTGGCAGGGGAGAAAACTACGAGAAGTGCCGGCCCGGAATCGACGCTAGTTGCCGACGATACAAGATAGAACGATAGTTTCAATGGGACTGTCCACTATAATTTAGAATAAAAAACACTAATTGCCGGAAGCGCGTGACACTGATTTGCTGCAGTGGGTCACCTCTTACCTCATGCCATATAAAGAAACCACCACAAATCTCTCTCCTTTTTTTTTGACAGGGACCACAAATCTCTCCTTGTTGATAGGAGTACAACAGAAGAACAATTTTGACATTCTCCCTCTTACCCTCTCATTTCACATGGGAGGTAAAAGAGTAAAAGTTAATCAAACCCGCTGCTTAGTGCAATCGATGGCTCAGTCTATTTTGTACTTTACCTCGACCAAAGGGAAGGTAAGAGTGAGAATGTTAAAAAACCGCTCAGCTTCCTTGTGTTAGACGGCTGACTCGGCCCATCGCAGTCTCCCCACGATCCCCGCATGATCTGGTGCACGCACTAGTTTTAGTTGGGCGTCACCCCCTATATATAATCCTCTCTGTACTCTATAAGTCATTAAGGAAAGAATTCTTTCAATTATCATGTTATCAGATTATTCCACGATCCTATCCTCTCCTAAACTACCAGCGCCATGACAAACTCCGGTGACGGCACTCCCTCTCAGCCCGTCGCCGGCAGTCACACTCTTCCGGCTACAAACTCCACCACCACGCTCACCATCCCATTCCTCTCCTTTAGCGAGACCATCACTGATGTTACTCCCTTCATCCCCATTGTTCTTGATCTCCATAGCCGAAACTACTACCACTGACGCCATTTGTTCGAGATCCACCTCGACTGTTGCTCGCTGCTGCATCACATCTCCGATGCGTCGCCCCCCGAGCTGCACAACCCTCACTGGCTCAAAGATGATCTGGCCATCATCCAGTGGCTCTACACGCGCGTCTTCACCGAGCTGTTCAACCTCGTTGTCAAGGACGGCGCCACGGCACGTGACATCTGGAGGGAGCTCCGGCGTCTCTTCCAGGACAATCGTGATGCGCGCATCTCCGCCCTCAACACCAAGCTCCGCACGATCACCTAGGGAGATCGCCCCGTCGGCGTCTTCTGTCAGCAGATCAAGGCGATTGCCGACGAACTCCGTGAACTCGGAGAAACCGTTGGAGATCGCTCTATCCTTCAAGCGCTCATGGGCGTCCTCGACGAGCGGTTTGCTCAGCAGGCGTAGCTGATCCCGCTTCTCCGCCCACTGCCGACCCATTCTGAGGCAAAATCCATGATGCAGCTCGAGGAACAGACGCAGGCACGCAAGACTAGAGCTCCCCGCCTCTTCCACACCACGGCGCGCCCCGCTCCACCACCGGCGGCCTCCTCGCCTACCCCGCCCGCCGCGCAACCGCCCCCAGGATGGCGTCCCAGCCCCAACTACAAGGGGAAGAACACAATTTATCGTCCACCGAAGCAAAACTCGTCGGCGTCCTCATCGTCCCATGCGCCTCCAACTCCGGCTCCCACGGCGCCACCAGCACCCATGCCATTTGCAGCGCCTCCCTCGTCGGCTCCTTCAGCATGGTGCCCCTCGCATGATCCATGGACTGGGCTCGTTCAAGCCTGGTCCATGGCTTGGACTGCGCCTTCACCATATGGCGCTCCGCCTGCGTATAGTGGGACTTGGGCGCCTGGTACGCGCCCGTCTGTCGGCACCCCCAGCCTTCTCGGCTCCCGGTCGCCGACACACGCCTACACAGCTTATGCGCCGTTGTACCAGCCTGCTCTGGATCCCACAGCGTCATCCATGTACCCCTACGGCGCTCCTCCACTTGCAACCTGGGACGTGGGTGGTCCCTCAGCACAACCATCTTCATCAACTTACCCGTCGGCTGCCTCTACTTCAACATCATCACCACCTTCCTCGGATCAAGCTGCTCTCATTGCCGCTCTGAATTCACTTACCACACAGGACACAGGTACCGAATGGATCTTCCACTCTGGTGCATCCTCTCATATGTCTGCATCTACATGTACGCTTTCCTCTATACATCCTTCTGTTCTGTTTCCATCTATAACCATCGGCGACGGCTCCACCGTACCTGTTTCATGTGTTGGTTCCACTAGCATTCCCTCCTCCAGGTCACCTCTTCTTCTCCGTGAAGTTCTAGTAGCCCCTGCTCTTATCAAAAACTTAATTTTTGTTCGTCGTTTTACGATTGATAACCAAGTTTTTGTCGAATTTGATCCTTTTGGGTTGTCTGTAAAGGATCTCCACAGCAAGGCGGTGATAGCTCGGTTCAATAGTTCTGGCGATCCCTACACGATTCACGGTGCATCTTCCTCACCAGCTCAAGCCATGCATGCTTACGCGACTCTCTGGCATCGTCGCTTTGGTCATCCCAACACCACCACCATGTCCAAGCTTCTTAAAAAATTCCAGCTTCCGCATGATCGAGCCTCCCACGACCCCACTCTGTGTCAAGCATGTCAGCTAGGCAAACATGTTCGGTTTCCCTTTGGCACGTCTACCACTAGTAGTACTTTTCCCTTTGAATTGTTGCATTGTGATCTCTGGACCTTCCCTCTACCTAGTGTGTCTGGTTTTAAATACTACCTTGTACTCGTGGATGATTATTCTCACTGCATATGGACCTTTCCCATTTGCAACAAATCTGATGTGCATAGTCTCTTTGTTAACTGTCAGCAATATGTCTACACTCACTTCTCTCTTTCCGTTCGTTTCTTACAATGTGACAATGTACGAGAATTCGACAACGCTCGCAACCGCAACTTCTTTCTTCACCACGGTATCCTTCTACGCTACTCATGTCCCTACACCTCTTCCCAAAACGGTAAGGCGGAGCGTTCTCTTCACACGATCAACGACATGCTACGTACCCTCCTTATCCAAGCCTCCATGCCACCAAAATTCTGGGTTGAAGCCCTCCATCATGCCACCTATCTTGTTAACATATGTCCCACCACCAAATCCCCTAAATTTATGAATCTTCATTTCTTGCCGCACCTTCATATGATAACCTACGTGTTTTTGGCTGCCTTTGCTATCCCAATCTTAGTGCAACAACACCTCACAAACTCTCTCCTAGATCCTTGCCATGTGTCTTTCTCAGCTACTCTGATTCTCACAAGGGTTGCCGTTGTCTTGATCTACAGACCGGTCGTTTCCTCATCTCTCGCCATGTCACATTCGACGAAACAGTCTTCCCCTATGCCTCTCACTCCCAGCCAGATTTTTCCGCACCAATTTCTGCCACTAATCGTACTGCAGCCGGATCCCCTCCGATCGACATGCATGGCACTCGCATGCATGGCCCTGTTCATGTGGTCATGTCACCTGCCACCCACCCACCTGAACCTCCCACCACTATAGCGACCGATCCGTCCGTGCGCATAGCATCTCCGGGCTCTGTGCCCTCTCTCTCTCCCAATCATTGTCCACCTTCCCCACCCAGCATCCAGCCCCATGCTACCCCACCCAACTCATCAGGCCCCGCCACCACATCGCCCCTGCATGTCCCTTCTCCCTCGCATGCATCGTCTGCTGCCTTGCCCCACGTCTTAGCTGATCTACCATCCGGCTCTTCGCCTTCCCCTCCATCCCAGCCACCACGCGGTCTCCCTCCCATTGCTATTCCCGTACCAATTTCATCCAATGATCACACAATGCGCACACACAGCAAGTCAGGCTTCGGTCTTCCCGCTGATCGCCTAAACCTCATCGCATCGTCCACCCCTGTCTCTCCCATTCCCTCCTCTTACAAAGTGGCTCTCCTCGACCCAAACTGGTTCCATGCCATGAAGGATGAGTATGATGCCCTCCTTCTCAACAACACATGGTCCCTTGTTCCTTGTCCACACAGAGCCAACGTCGTCTTCGGGAAATGGGTTTTTCGACATAAACTCAACTCCGATGGCTCTCTCTCTCTCGCTACAAGGCCAGGTGGGTTTGTCGTGGTGATTCTCAGCAAGCCGGTATTGACTTTGACGAAACCTTCTCTCCCGTGGTTAAACCAAGCACGATCCGAGCCGTTCTCAGCCTTGTCATTTCTTCCTCCTAGCCAATCCACAAGTTAGACGTCAAGAACGCCTTTCTCCACGGCTCCCTCCACGAAACAATTTTCTGCCGGCAGCCTCTTGGCTTCGTCAACCCATCGTTTCCTGATCACGTCTGCCACCTTAACAAATCACTCTATGGTCTTAAGCAAGCGCCACATGCATGGTTTCATCGCTTTGCCACTTTCATTCACACCCTCGGCTTTCTCCCTTCCCGCTCAGACTCCTCTCTCTTCATTCTCCAAATACAAAATCACACTGCCTACCTTCTTTATGTTGACGATATTGTGCTCACCGCCTCTTCTGATACATTTCTCAACCAGATCATTATGTCCCTTCGACGTGAGTTTTGCATGACAGACCTTGGTCCTCTTCATCATTTTCTTGGGATCGCTGTGTCTCGTTCTTCATCTAGCCTTTTTCTCTCTCAACGTCAATACGTGCTTGATCTCCTCTCTAAGGCCGGCATGACCGACTGCCACCCCTGCCGCACTCCGGCTGAAACAGGTTCCAAGCCCTCTTCCGATGGTGAGCCCCTTTCTGATCCTACCCTATACAGTAGCATCACCGGAGCCCTCCAATACATGACTCTCACTCGTCCTGAGATCACCTATGTCGTTCAGCAAGCGTGTTTGTACATGCATGATCCTCGCCTCCCTCATTACAATCATGTCAAACGCATCCTCTGCTATCTCAAAGGCACCCTCGATCATGGCCTTTCCATCACACCATCCGCACCAACTTCTCTCAGAGCGTACTCTGATGCAGACTGGGCTGGATGCCCGGACACTCGTCGATCTACTTCCGGTTAATGTGTGTACTTGGGTGATAATTTGATCTCATGGTCGTCAAAAAGACAGCTCACTGTTTCTAGGTCTTCTGTCGAAGCTGAATCAAAGTTTTAAATCGCGGGCGAAAACAGCGCTATCGCGCCGCTATCTCCGCGTGAAATCAGCCCCGCGATTTACTTCCTTCCCAGAATCGCGGGAGATCGCGCCGCAATCGCCGGAGATCACGCGGTTTCTTCGTTAACGATCGCGGCAAACTTTCCTTCCGCTATTTCCCTTCGCCCGCGATTTTAATCTTTGAGCTGAATACAGGTCCGTTGCTCATGCCGTTGCTGAAACCGTTTGGCTACACCAACTACTCACCGAGCTGCACCGGCCTCTTCACCAAGCTACCATCAACGTTGACCCTGTACAACATCGTCGGACCAAACACATAGAGATAGACATACGCTTTGTTAGGGAGAAGGTAGCTCTAGCTGATGTACGTGTTCTACATGTCCCCACTAGCTAGCGTGCAATTCGCTGACATCTTCACCAGGGGACTGCCCACTGCTGCGTTCGTCGACATCCGAGCCAGTCTAGGGGGGGGGGGGGGGGGGGGGGGGGGGGGGGGGTTAGACAGGTGACTCGGTCCACCCCAGTCTCCCCACGATCTGGTGCACGCACTAGTTTTAGTTGGGCGTCGCCCCCCTATATGTAATCCTCTCTATACTCTGTAAGTCATTAAGGAAAGAACTCTTTCAATTATCACCTTGGGCCCCGCCTTGTCAGTCACAGACTGCACTCCAGACCGCTCGACACTCGTCGTTCACCTAAAAAAATAAAAAAAATCAATACCGTCGTTCTGTTCTATTTTTGCTGCCGGATTCCTCTCTTGTTCGTGCTGCCGAAAATAGAGCATGGAAAAGGACTCCGTCATCCTCCCCTAATACCTGATCCGACAGACCTGAAGCTCGCCCATCTGCCGTGGAAGCGATGCCCGTGTAGGAGCTCAGCTTGGCCGGCCGGCAAGCGATGGGCGCCGCGAAGAAGCGGTCGATCTGGCCGCCGGGGTGCTCGATTTGGCGCTGCAGCAGCTTGACTTGGCTCCCAAGGAGCTCGCCACGCCGTGGGCTTTGAACCATCCACCATGTGAACTACCCGGCTTCATAGGCGGCGGCGCGACGTGAAGACGAAGACGGCCGCGGGCGGCGAACTGATGAAGAGCTCGGGACGACGAGGAGCTGGTGGGGCACGCCGCCGCTTTCTCGCCACTCCAGGTACTATTGCTTTTCCTGAGGTTGGCCTACCTCCACCATTCCGGGGGTGGTGGTGTTTGGTGTTGACTCAGCAGCAGCACTTGTGAGTCGCCGTAACGCGGTTCCTTCCGGCATTCATTCTGTGTCCTCCACTTCCCGTAGTACTTTCCTCCCCCACCCCTTTCTGTTAGTGCCCGTCTCATCGAGCTTGACCCAGCAGGGCGTCCACCATGGCGGAGCACCTTGCTTCCGTACCGGATGAGACCGCCATGGGCTTCACGGGTGACTACCCGCCGCCGAACACCTACCGCGACTGGATCCGGACAGTCACCGTGTCCTGAGCGCCGATAGGTTGGGGTTTCCGCCGGAGTCCTAGAAACGTCAGGATGTAAATGATCAGTCTGCTGGACGTTTCTGAGACTGCCCGCACTGACCACCACTTTTTATGTGGGATTATGCGGTAGCCCAATTAATTTTTATACGGGGCATGTGGCCTTCATATACTGCCCCATATATTTACCAAGCTTACACTGGATAAGCTGACATACAAAGAGGAAGTATATACGTATGTATAGGAAGTATGACAAACAAATGGCAGTAGATATAAAGTGAAAATAGCAAACAGCGGATAATATTAGCCCACACTGAAAATGGCAAACAGTGGATAATACAAAGTGAAAAACGCCTATCAAAGCAGCGGAAATATCTCCTGTATGTGAACGAAAATGAATATGCAATGCACTCCCCATCCTCCATATCCCAAAATGAACAGAAAGCGCCTAGACTCAAAACGGCACCAAATGATAAAACTAGCAGCTAAGAGCATCTTCTGTCAGCTTTGGCCTCAGCTAATCGGAATCAGAATGGTCCCAGGATTGGCCTCATCTTCGGTCCACTCAACTGATTTTTTTTCTCCAGAAACTTCTCAACCTGCGGTCATTCAAGTTTATTAATAAGTTATATAAGACATACAGTACTGTCTACATGCAAAATCAGCTATTCAAATGTAACCTGCGATTTGTAAATTGTTTGACATGACCCACCAGAATGAATTATCTATCAGATTTTATAAAGCTAATTCATAACAAAAAACAAATAACATATTCACAAGCATTGGCCAAATAAACCTTCCAATAAAGCAGGCATGGAACGTGAATCATGGAGAGTGCACACACAAACTTCAGGCACACCTCCATTCAATCTCGTTGAAGGCACCACAAAGGATAAAAAAGAATATCGCAAACCAAGGGGAAAAAGAAACTAGGATAAGAATTAAGCAGGGTTCCTTAAATCATAAGCATACACCAATGTGTATTTCCCTTCCCTAAAATGATTATTAATCAATATTGCAGAGGAGGAAAGCAAAGCCATCAAGGATCAAACGTGCAGATAGCTAGCACCACAACCTTTCAAAAATGTAGGAAGCTAGCAACAAATTCACAATAGGCAATGATCTTAAATCAATATTCTAACCAAGAAGAGTCCTTAATGATTATTACAAGCTTAACGCATCGTGCATCATCACTGTTTAGCTTCTTCAGGCAATTCACGGGAGCTCTGCGTCCTGTCGATCCGGCGTTTTACCCTTCCTGACGTGTTCAGTCCCAATCAATGAAAAAATAGGGTGTTACGATAAAATAGCGTGGGCCTTAGAATACGCTATTAGCTTCTTATATCGCGCTATAACATACTATTAGCGAGACATTATATGTCAATTTATTTAGCCATGCATTTCTCATAATGATGTATGAGGGAGTCCTGAATTAGGGGGTGTCCGGATAGCCGGACTATACCTTCGGCCGGACTCCTGGACTATGAAGATACAAGATTGAAGACTTCGTCCCGTGTCTGGAAGGGACTTTCCTTGGCGTGGAAGGCAAGCTTGATGATACGGATATGTAGATCTCCTACCATTGTAACCGACTCTGTGTAACCCTAGCCCTCTCCGGTGTCTATATAAACCGGAGGGTTTTAGTCCGTAGGACGAACAACAATCATACCATAGGATAGCTTCTAGGGTTTAGCCTCCTTGATCTCGTGGTAGATCTACTCTTGTACTACCCATATCATCAATATTAATCAAGCAAGACGTAGGGTTTACCTCCATCAAGAGGGCCCGAACCTGGGTAAAACATTATGTCCCCTACCTCCTGTTACCATCCGCCTAGACGCACAGTTCGGGACCCCTACCCGAGATCCGCCGGTTTTGACACCGACATTGGGGCTTTCATTGAGAGTTCCTCTGTGTCGTCACTTTTAGGCCCGATGGCTCCTCCGATCATCAATGACGATGCGATCCAGGATGAGACTTTTCTCTCCGGACAGATCTTCGTATTTGGCGGCTTCGCACTGCGGGCCAATTCGCTTGGCCATCTGGAGCAGATCGAAAGCTACGCCCCTGGACGTCAGGTCAGATTTGGAAGTTTAAACTACACAACGGACCTCCACGGAGACTTGATCTTCGACGGATTCGATCCGCAGCCGAGCGCGCCGCACTGTCACGATGTGCATGATCTATCTCAGCCGCCGAACAGTGCCCTGGAGGCCGCACCCGCATCAGCTCCGATCCTTAATTCGGAACCAACTGTGCCAATCAAGGATGGGTGGTTGGACACCGCCTCGGGGGCTGCAATCTTTACGGTGATCGAGCCGGACTCCTCTCCAAACTCCGAGCCCTCCACGCCCCTACCGATCGAACCCGATTGGGCACCGATCATGGAGTTCACCGTGGCGGACATCTTTCAGCACTCGCCCTTCGGCGATATTCTTAATTCACTAAAGTCTCTCTCTTTATCAGGAGAGCCCTGGTCGGACTATGGTTAGCAAGGTTGGGATGCGGATGATGAAGAAATTCAAAGCCCACCCACCACCCACTTCGTAGGCACTGTCGATGATTTAACCGACATGCTTGACTTCGACTCCGAAGACATCGACGGTATGGACGCCGATGCAGGAGACGATCAAGAACCAGCGCCTATAGGGCACTGGAAAGCCACCTCGTCGTATGATATATACATGGTGGACACCCCAAAAGAAGGCAATGGCGATGGAACAGCGGAGGATGACCCCTCCAAGAAGCAGCCTAAGCGCCGGCGTCAGTGGCGCCGCTCTAAATCCCGCCAAAGCAAAAATGGTGATTCCGGCACGGGAGATAATAACACCCCGGACAGTGCCTAAGACAACCACCTCCAGCAAGATTCAGCACAGGAGGATGGAGAAGCCAGCCCTCATGAGAGAGCGGCAGACAGAGAGGTCGAGGACGATAATTATATGCCTCCCTCCGAAGACCAAGCAAGCCTCGACGACGACGAATTTATCGTGCCGGAGGATCCCGTCGAACAAGAGCGTTTCAAACGCAGGCTTATGGCCACGGCGAGCAGTCTCAAGAAAAAACAGCAACAGCTTAGAGCTGATCAAGATTTGCTAGCCGACAGATGGACTGAGGTCCTTGCAGCCGAAGAGTATGGACTCGAACGCCCCTCCAAGAGCTACCCAAAACGCAGGCTGCTACCCCGATTAGAGGAGGAAGCACCTAAATCTACATCACCAGCGCATGATGCGGCCGACCGGCCACCCCGTGGCCGCGACAGAGAGGCCTCTTGGCCCTCCACTCAAGCCGCACCCCGCGCCGCTCAAAAAATACCAAGGCACGGGAAAATGCGCCAGACCTGCGAGATATATTGGAGGACAAGGCAAGGCAAACAAGATCGATCTACGGATCGCGTGGGCGCCCCAAGGCACGAGACGGTAATCGTCACTCCGGATACAGTCAATCCGGCCGGGCCGAACACAGTAGACAAAGCTCGTTTATGCTGCGTCATGATATAGCCCAATACAGAGGCGCCGCACACCCACTATGCTTCACAGATGAAGTAATGGATCATCAAATCCCTGAGGGTTTCAAACCCGTGAACATTGAATCATATGATGGCACAACAGATTCTGCGGTATGGATCGAGGACTATCTCCTTCATATCCACATGGCCCGCGGTGATGACCTACACGCCATCAAATACCTCTCACTCAAGCTTAAAGGACCAGCTCGGCATTGGCTTAACAGCTAGCCAGCAGAATCAATTGGTTGTTGGGAGGACCTGGAAGCCGTATTCCTCGACAATTTCCAGGGCACTTATGTGCGACCACCAGACGCCGATGACCTTAGCCACATAATTCAGCAGCCAGAAGAATCGGCCAGACAATTCTGGACACGGTTCCTAACCAAGAAAAATCAAATTGTCGACTGTTCGGACGCAGAGGCCCTAGTAGCCTTCAAGCATAACATCCGCGACGAGTGGCTTGCACGACACCTAGGACAGAAAAAGCCGAAATCTATGGCAGCCCTCACGACACTTATGACCCGCTTTTGCGTGTTAGAAGACAGTTAGCTAGCTTGCAGCAATAACATGACCAAGAGCCCTGGTAATTCGGATACCAAGTACAGCAGTGGCAGGTCGCGTCGCAACAAGCAAAAGCGCCGCATTAACAGCGACAATGCTGAGGATACGGCAGTTAATGCCGGATTCAGAGGCTCTAAACCCGGTCAACAGAAAAAGCCATTCAAAAGAAATACTCCGGGCCCGTCCAGTTTGGACCGAATACTCGACCACTCATGCCAGATACATGGCACCCCCGAAAAACCAGTCAATCACACCAACAGGGATTGTTGGGTGTTCAAGCAGGCAGGCAAGTTAAATGCCGAAAGCAGAGACAAGGGGCTGCATAGCGATGACGAGGAGGAGCCCCAGCCGCCGAACAATAGTGGACAGAAAGGTTTTCCCCCACAGGTGCGGACGGTGAACATGATATACGCAACCCACGTCCCCAAGAGGGAGCGGAAGCGTGCGCTAAGGGACGTATACGTGATGGAGCCAGTCGCCCCAAAGTTCAACCCATGGTCTTCCTGCCCGATCACTTTTGATCGAAGGGACCACCCCACTAGCACCCGTCATGGCGCATTCGCCACACTGGTTCTAGACCCAATTATTGACGGATTTCACCTCACTAGAGTCCTTATGGACGGCTGCTGCAGCCTGAACCTGCTTTACCAGGATACAGTGCGGAAAATGGGCATCGATCCCTCGAGGATTAAACCCACTAAAACGACCTTTAAAGGCGTCATACCAGGTGTAGAGGACAACTGTACAGGCTCAGTTACACTTGAAGTGGTCTTCGGATCTCTGGATAATTTCCGAAGCGAGGAGTTAATCTTCGACATAGTTCCGTTCCGCAGTGGCTATCACGCACTGCTCGGGCGAACCGCATTTGCCAAGTTCAATGCGGTGCCGCACTACGCATACCTCAAGCTCAAAATGCCAGGCCCTCGAGGAGTCATCACGGTCAATGGAAACACCGAACGCTCTCCCCGAACGGAGGAGCATACGGCGGCTATCGCAGCGGAAGTACAAAGCAGCCTCTCAAGGCAATTCTCCAGTCCGGCCATTAAACGTCTGGACACCGTCAAGCACACCCGGAGTAACCTACAACAAGACCGCCGGGCACGTTCCGAGCAAGCATAGCAATGCGGCCCCAACCCCAGCCCTCGCAAACTTGCGAAACCAGTGTTGCGCGTACATAACTATGCTCTGGAAATACCATGGGCAAAAGGGGAGGGGCACAATCACGGCACGCCCGAAACACGGCTTAAACCATACTAGGGGCTGCCGACTTTTTCATTTTCTCTTACTTTCAGGACTCCACTCTTCGGAAGGCCTGTCCGGCAGTACAATTGCCGCACAAACGATACAACAACCAGGGGAGCAGAAAGCTACGCCGCACTATGGAACTCTAAGGTGGTCTCTATAACGAGCAGTATACCTGTTTCGCATAACATTCCGCAGATCGCCCCTAGAAAGGACATATTTGATAGTCCCATTTTTTGCTTATCACACTATTTGTATCGTCCTGCTTTGATCGCAACCTTTTTTAAATAAACAATGCATAGCTTCCGTCTATTATTGCATTACTCTTTTTTATGAATATATGTTCATTAATGACATGTTGCACACGTACACTTTGGTATGGTCAATACGCCAGGGGCTTAAGTACCCCACAACACGGTGTGAGAAGTCCGAACACTTTCACAAGTGTGGCACCCTGAACTTATAGCATTATATGTATTGGCTCCGAATCATGTCTTGCGTCAATAGTTGGGTTTGCCCGGCTCCTATGTTTTGGTACCTTACGTTCCGTTATATCGGCTAAGGTAGCACTAGGAGAAGTACTGCGATTGTGCCCCAGTTGAGCTGGGCTAAGCACCTCAGTAGAGAAATGTAAAACTGACCGTCATGATGAGGCGAGAGCTGGTCGCTGTTCGAGAGGTTTTTGAGTCCCTAAAGACTTATGCTGCTTAGAGCGAGGAGTCGACTTTGTCCGGCCTAGGCGTGGATAGCGCCTCGAACTCGGTCTTCCGAACACTAGGGGCTTCACCGAAATTTAAAATTATAGAATTCTATGGCTAAGTGAGAGTGTTCAAGCATTATAGTCTGATTGCCTTGTTCGTTTTGTTGAGCGCCTCTCTCGAAGGACCCAAGAATGGGAAAAAGAGCGCTCATGTTTATCCCGAACACCCCAGCACTCGTGCCATGGGGGCATAAGCCGACGACTCGCCATCTCTCAAATTTGATAAACGGCCGCACAGAAAGTAATATTTTAAATTCAAAAAGCATTGCTTAGCGCACATGGACAAGTTTTCAGCGCACAGGACAAAACGAGCGAGTTTACTGAAAAATTACATCCATGGAACATTCATCCGTCACAAGGCAGGCACCCTTCAGAACGCCCTCATAATACATCTTGGGCTTGCGATACTCCTTGCCCGGCGGTGGCCCGTCCTTCACAAGCTTCTCAGCATCCAGCTTGCCCCAGTGCACCTTCGCACGGGCAAGCGCCCTACGGGCACCCTCGATGCATACGGAGCACTTGATGACTTCGAGCCTTGGACAGGCCTCCACCAGCCGCCTCACCAGCCCGAAGTAGCTCCCAGGCATGGCCTCTCCAGGCCACAGCCGGACTATGAGGCCCTTCATGGCCTGTTCGGCCACCTTATGGAGCTCGACTAGCTGTTTCAGTTGGTCGCTTAAGGGCACCGGGTGTTCGGCCTCAGCATACTAAGACCAGAACACCTTCTGCGTCGAGCTTCCCTCCTCATCTCTGTAGAAGGCGGCGGCATCCGACACGCTATGGGGCAAGTCTGCGAATGCTCCTGGAGAGCTCTGGATTCGGGTAAGTAACAAGTAATTCACTTTTACGTGCTTGCTTTGCATAAAGAATGCCTTACCCGCCGCTATCTTTTTTATTGCCTCAACCTCCTGGAGGGCCTTCTGGGCTTCGGCCTTGGCAGACTTGGCATCTTCAATGGCCGCCGCGAACTCAGACTCTCGCGTCTTCGAGTCAAACTCCAAACTCTCATGTTTTTTCATGAGAGCCTGGAGCTCTTGCCGCACCTCGCCAACCTGCGTCTCATGCTTCTCCCGCTCGGTGTGCTCCGTGGCTGCCCTCTTCTCGCCCTCGGACAGCGCTTGCTTAAGGGTCGCCACCTCAGTTGTGGCCCCTACAATAGCTGCGTTGATCCTGTCGCTTTTTGCAATTGCACCTTTCACATATTTCAATAAGGTATTTCTTACCTTCCTTTTCCTCGAGCTGCTGCTTGGCTAGGCTGAGCTCTTGCTCGGACCGCTCGAGGTTCTGCTTCAGCTTGCCCACCTCCGCTGTCAGTGCGGCGGATGCTAGCAGCGAAGCCTGCATACGCATATTGATTTACTTTCGTTAGACTCCTGCGAATGTTATTAGATCCTCTATTCGGCTTTTTTTCCGAACGCCGAACAGAGCATCAGGGGCTACTGTCTATGCGGTAATATTTTTACACATTCCTTACTTACCTCAAAGCCTGTTAGAAGGCTGGCAGAGGCTTCAGTCAGTTTGCTCTTGGCGGACTGAACCTTCTGGATCACCGCACTCATAATAGTGCGGTGCTCCTCGTCGATGGAGGCGCTGTTAAGCACCTCCAGCAAATTGTCTGGTGCCTCCGGTTGGACGGAGGTCACCGGCTCGGTAGGCTTGCTCCTCTTGGAAGGAGGCTGCCTACCGGAATCCGGAACCGTTGAAGGTTTCGGCGCGGTGTCCGGCTCAAAGCCGGACTTAGAGCCCTTGGGGGTTCTATCCCCTTCACGCCTGGAGTCCGGGAGGTCGCCTTGCGACGCCTCCAGGACCACCTCCTCCTGGTTTGGAACCTGTTGGGACGCCACCTCGGCGTCGTCCGTAGGGTGGGGGAGGTAGCCGCCAGAAGCGAATTCACATCCGATGAATCCAGGGAGCCGCTCGACGACTCGTCGAGCCCGGCCTTGGGCGGACTGCGTAGACATGTTCGACGTAAGGAAAAGCTGTGCAATGGGGGAATACTATGAATCACTCTGGTATCCGGATACTTACAATCTCGCCAGGGGCTTGGCCCTGTGCGGCCACTCCTCTTCGCCGTCGTCGGCGTTGGTGGAGTAGTCCGGAGGAGGGGTCTTCCCCCTCTTGGACCCTTCGGCCTCCCCAGTTGGGGCGGCCTTCCTTTTCTTCCCTCCCCCCGCTGGAGGGGGAGAGGTCTCTTCTTCCTCCTCCTCGTCTTCATCGGAGAAGTGCGCCTTGGAGTCGTCGGATGATGAATCCGACACCTCCTGGCACCGGGCACTCTTTCGAGTCCCCGTGGCATTCTTCTTGGCCTTCTTCTCCGGCACTACGTAGGGTGCCGGAACCAGCAGCTTCGCCAAGCGAGCGTCCGCTGGGCCTTCGGGAAAAGGAGCCGGACAGCTGATCTGTCCGGACGTCTCCTGCCAATCCTGTCAAAGGTAAGGGAGCTTAGATCCCGCATGGAGTCAAACTATGAAAAACTAATACCCTGTAAAAGGTAAAAACAGCTTACCGCACGAGCGTGACGCTGCCTGCTGAATCCGCGATCCTCGGTAGCGGATGCAGGGGCCTCGACGCCCTTGAAAAGCACCTTCCAGGCATCTTTGTACGTCGTGTCGAAGAGCCTACTCAGAGTTCGGTGCCGCGCCGAGTCGAACTCCCACAGGTTGATAGCCCGTTGTTGACACGGGAGGATCCGGCGGTTGAGCATAACCTGGACTACGGTGACAAGTTTGAGCTTCTTGTCCACCAGGGTTTGGACGCATGTTTGGAGTCCGGTCAGCTCTCCTTTTTTACCTCACGACAGGCCCGTCTCTTTCCAGGAGGCGAGCCGCGTAGGGGGTCCGGATCGGAACTCGGGGGCTGTGACCCATTCAGGGTCGCGCGGCTCGGTGATGTAAAACCACCCCGATTGCCACCCCTTTAGGGACTCCACGAAGGAGCCCTCGAGCCATAGGACGTTGGGCATCTTGCCCACCATGGCGCCTCCGCACTCCGCCTGGGTGTCGCGCACCACCTTTGGCTTGACATTGAAAGTCTTAAGCCATAGGCCAAAATGGGGGCGGATGCGGAAGAAAGCCTCGCACACGACGATAAACGCCGAGATGTTGAGGACAAAGTTCGGGGCCAGATCGTGGAAATCCAGGCCATAGTAGAACATGAGCCCCCGGACAAATGGGTGGAGAGGGAAGCCCAGTCCGCGGAGGAAATGGGGGAGGAACACCACCCTCTCATGGGGCCTAGGGGTGGGGATGAGATGCCCCTCTTCGGGAAGCCGGTGCGCAATGTCGTTAGACAAGTATCCGGCCTTCCTCAGTTTTTGACATGTCCCTCCTTGACGGAGGAGACCATCCACTTGCCTCCCGCTTCGGACATGGCTGGAGAAGGTTGAGGTGAGGTGTGCGGACTTGGGCGCTGGAGCTCGAGTGCGCGGAAATGGATAGACAAAGAAGGAAGAAGGCATGGATGAAAAGGTGGATCCTTATCCCCTTATATGGGTGGACGCGACTATGCGTCCCCACCAGCCTGGTAAAACTCGCTTATGTCCCAAGCGCCGTAATCAATGGCGCGGTTAGGTTACCCATGCCCGTATCGGTGAGAATCCTGGAATAGAGGGACACGATCTCTGCTTTGACAAGGTGTGCCAAGGAAACCGCCTCGCTAAACGCGCTGAGGTGGGACAGTAAAACGATTCGAATAAAGACTTGGTCGTGGTGTGATGTCACGCTACGGAATACGTCAGCAGATTAGATTTGTGTAAATATTATTCTCTCTATGGCAATATGTGTAAACTTATTTTGCAGAGCCGGACACTACCTTTGTGTTCAAAATCTTCTATGAAGTACTTGGAGGAAGAACCCGCCTTGCAATGCCGAAGACAATCTGCGCGCCGGACTCGTCGTCATTGAAGCATGGTTCAGGGGCTACTGAGGGAGTCCTGGATTAGGGGTGTCCGGATAGCCCGACTATACCTTCGGCCGGACTCCTGGACTATGAAAATACAAGATTGAAGACTTCGTCCCGTGTCCAGAAGGGACTTTCCTTGACGTGGAAGGCAAGCTTGGCGATACGGATATGTAGATCTCCTACCATTGTAACCGACTCTGTGTAACCCTAACCCTCTCCGGTGTCTATATAAACCGGAGGGTTTTAGTCCGTAGGACGAACAACAATCATACCATAGGCTAGCTTCTAGGGTTTAGCCTCCTTGATCTCGTGGTAGATCTATTCTTGTACTACCCATATCATCAATATTAATCAAGTAGGACGTAGGGTTTTACCTTCATCAAGAGGGCCCAAACCTGGATAAAACATTGTGTCCCCTGACTCCTGTTACCATCCGTCTAGACGCACAGTTCAAGACCCCCTACCCGAGATTCGCCGGTTTTGACACCGACAATGTAGCTTGCTATTAGCGGCGCTATAGCGCGCTATTTTTTTCATTGGTCCCAACCAATGAGAAGTTTTTCACTATTTTTTTCATTGGTCCCAACCAGTGAGAAGTTTTTCACAAGGCTCAGATAAAACCATTGTAAATCAAGTGTGGAACATGGTCTAGAAGTATTTATTCGTCAAAAATACTAGAACATTGTTACTCTAGCAGCTCCGGTTAGTGCTTTCGGCAACATGGTTACTCAAAATTCGTGTTTTCAGTAGAATTTTAAGAAAATGATGGTTTTCCGCACTGAGCGACGCAATTATGGTTTTGGCAATTTTTTTTAAAGAGAACATAAAATTGTTGGACGCGGAGTGGGTGGAACACGGCCACATAGAAGGCAACAAAGGAGATGACGAGCAGAAAAGAAAGAATTAACCCAGGAAAGCACTGACCAATAAAAACTAAACGGGCGAATCAACCTGTGGTTGAGTTAGTTAGGTGGACAGTGGTATTCCCAACCCATCAGGGTTCAAATTCTGATGCTCGCATTATTTCTGGATTTATTTTTGGATTTCCGGCGATCGCTTTCAGTGGGAAGAGACGTTCCCGTCGACGACGAGGCGCCTACGGTGACTTCGTAAATCATCAAGATGATATGCCGGCTCAGTCTCTCGGAGGTGCTTATAGAGGTACGGTGTGTGTGTGCGTTCATAGGGGTGAGTGTATGTGCGTGTATATAAGCGCTTGTGTCTGTACTGATGCTAAAAAAAAACTAAACGGTACTAGAACATTGTCATGCCCATCTCCGGATAACAATCGACCGAGTAGAATAGAAAATCTAACAGAGGGCCAAAACATCACAATGTCACCAACCCCTAAGCCGCATTAGGACAAAGATAGAGTTAGGTGACTCTTATAGAAAATTCGGTCCGGGGTATATTTTGGTAATAAACAACGGTAGAAAAAAAGTATCCACCCGGGTGAGACTATGGGCCGTCGTCGTCGTACACATCACACGATTCCGGCAGTGACACGGCACCCAGGTCTTGCATTTGTCAGTCGTTGTCATGGGGCTCCGGCAACCCGATCAGTATGTATTCCGGACTTCCTGCGGCCTTCCCTTCCACTTCTGAAAGTCTCCTCCCCACCCCCTTGCAATCTCATCGAGCTCGATCAACGGGGCCGCGTCCATAAACAAAAGTAGCAGACAGCATGGCGGAGCAGCTCGCTTCCGTGCCGGAGGAGAGGACCGTCGTCACCTTGATGCGTTCCTTGCCGCTGCCCAGCGACTACAGCAACTCTATCCGGAGCGTCATTGGTCTCGGATGGCGCATCGGGTCGACTCTCTCCTCCCAGTCAGGTCAGGGCAGCAGCTCCAGCTACTCCAGCAGCTCCGGTACCTGGAGTTCAACTTCAACCCAGTCCAACTACTCTGTCTGCTCCTACAGCTCGGCGTTCGCTGACGGAGCGGACTTGGCTGCCAGCGAGTCCACAAAGATCGCTCAAAGAATGATCAAGGACGGTTACACCCAGCGTGTATTCCAAGCATATCTCAAAGCATCCTCCTCGACCGTAGCCTTGGAATACAGTGACAGTATACAGTGTACCCTGAAGAATTGGTTCGTCGAGCTTGACGTCGACTGGGTTCTCCAAATACGCAACAGGTATGACCTACCGAAGCAGCTCAAGCTCAAAGAGACTGCGTCTTGGCTCCAAGACTTGGTGGAGGGGTGGATCCGAGCTCTCACTGTAGTTGTCATCAGTATCAAGGAGCTGGCGAGCATCGTCAGCAACACGCCGGTGGTTGCATGGTTTGGCAACACCAGCATCTCACTGATGCTCGTCTTTGTCGACGCCGTCATTCATGTTGACAAGGCGAAGAAGCTACAGGCGATGCTACACATGTATGTCTGCATCTCCAGTGCATCATACGAGATGCTTACGACGGGTGTATTGTCTTCAGAGGCCCAAGGGGTTTTCAACAAGATAGGCGGCTCGTTGCAGAAAGAAGAGAACAGGTTGACTGACTCCATATTCGACACGATGATGCAGATGAGGCAGACACCCGACGACGACTACTCATGGAGTTTCGAGGTTCTGCGAGGAGGAGGCGAGGTTCACAGGAGCGTTCGGTTGCTGATGGACTGCATACTTTTGATAAGGAAAGCAAAGGATACGACGGAGAACTCCGCACAGAGCCACAACACGAAAAGGCTTGGTGACCTGATACATGGCACGTTTGATTATCTCAAGGATTTGCTTCAGATAAAATCGAAGCTGTGCTCTGATTTAAGCCTCAGGTACATGTTCCTGCTGAATAATTCCCATTTCATAGCACAGGCGTCTGAGCCATTGGTATTGCCAGTTCTTGAGCCATGGTTTGGACTTAAACTTGCACCTGAATGTGTGAAGTACATCGACCGCTATCTGGAGGTTTCCTGGTGTCTTGTGATGTCCTGCTTAATAAAATGGAAATTTAATGGGCTGTTCCAACCCACCTGGACGTTGAACAGCATCCCTAAACACAGTCGGCTGGGTGAATTCAAGTCATCGTTTCATAAAACGTACCAAGCCCAGAAGTTCTGGAAGGTTCCGGACCCTGAGCTCAGAGCTGCGCTGCGGAAATCTATTGCTTGGACAGTTACTTCAGTTTACCGCGATTACTTGAAGGTGAATCCGAAGATGGAGAAATACGTCAGCCATGGAGACAGCAGACCGGACGAATTGGATGACATGTTGGCAGAACTATTTGAAGGATGAAAAGTACTGCTTCAGCCACGTGGCCAGGGATCCAGAATTTGTTTTTGTATTTTGGTATGCTTTGCTTTTCATGTCAAGTTGTATTTTGAGTTGGTTTTGTTAAATTACGTCTTGTATCAGGACTCTAGCTACGTTTTAGTAGTTGGTTCGGACTCTTTCTAGTTTCCTTGTTCGTCCAGATATTGTAATGCTGAACCGACTCTGTATCGTGGGATCTTCCCATTTATTTAACATGAAACTGTCAGCCTCGTTAGGCAAGACGTTCGATCCAAACTTTCATGATAATCAGAGCGAGGCTCTTCCATCGCATCTAGCAAACACCCCGATACACCAAAACCTCCACCCAGCCATGGCGTCTTCTTCCTCCACCGCTGTGCTCTCCACCCAGGTTACAGAAAAACTTACCCGACAGAATTATATCCTCTGGCGCGCGCAGATCCTTCCGCATGTTCGCAGCGCCGGCCTCTATGGTCTCCTCGATGGATCAGATGCCGAGCCGCCCAAGGTTCTCGCCTCCAAGGACAAGGACGACAAGGACATCACCACGCCAAACCCCGAGCACGCGATCTGGGTTCGCCAAGACCAGCTCGTGCTTGGGTATCTTCTCAATAATCTGACAAAGGAGGTACTAATCCAAGTGGTGTCGATCCCCACGACGCATGTCCTCTGGACCTACCTCGCCAACATGTTCTCGTCTACATCACGCAGTAAGATAAATAATCTTCGGGTCGCCCTCACCAATGCGCAGAAGGGGAACCAGAACGTGGCAACTTACTTTGCCCATATGAGGTCGCTGGCTGATGAGCTAGCGGCTGCTGGCAGTCCTCTCGGTGACGAAGAGCTGATGTCTCACATCCTCTCCAGGCTGGATATGGAGTACCAGCCGCTGATTTCCGCCCTTGACGTCCGCACCGAGCCCGTCTCCCTCGACACCCTCTTCGACCTCATGTCCAACTTCGATCAGAGGGTGGAGCTGTTCCAGGGCGCCGCCGGCAATTTTAAGTCCTCAGCTAATGCTGCTTCACGTGGTGGTCGTGGTTCCAAGGGTAACCGTGGCCAACCACGCAACAACTATGGTGGACAACGCGGCGGCGGCAACAACTACAATCAGCACGGTGGCGGCGCTACCAGCAAGGAGGAGGTGGTGGCTACAACAACCAGCAAGGAGGCAGCTCTGGCTATATGGTGGCTACAACGCTGGCGGTGGTAACAACCGCTCCGGCAATGGTCGTCCCTTCTACTCCAACAATAGGGGCCGCCAAGGAGGACAATCTGGTAACAACAATACATCGCATGCGCATGAATTTGATGAGTTTGGGCCCTGCCAAATATGCAAGAAAACTAATCATATCACCAAGGATTGCAACTGGCGCTATGCCGAGGACAACAATTATCAAAGAAAACGAGTTGCTGCAGCTGCAGATGGCTCTTATGGAGTCGATACAAATTGGTATGTTGACATCGGTGCTACAGATCACATCACTAGCGAGCTAGAAAAAGTGACTATGCATGAGAAATACCACGGCCATGATCAAGTCCACACCGCCAACGGGACAGGTATGCGGATAAGTCATATTGGTCATTCTATTATCAAAACCCCACACAAAGATATACATCTTAGAAATTTTTTGCATATACCTCGTGCCTCGAAGAACTTACTCTCTGTTCATCGCATTGCCCTTGATAACAAAGTATTTTTAGAATTTCATCCCTATTTCTTTTTGATTCGGGATCAGGTCACGAGGAAAATTCTTCATCGAGGTAGATGCATACAAGGACTATATCCATTGATTCCCCGGTTTAGAAGCTCAAATAAACAAGCATATGGAATCATTAAACTTTCATCGGAGCGGTGGCATGCACGTTTAGGACATCCTTTATTTATTGTAGTTCAACAAGTTCTTAGAAATAATAAGCTCCCGTTTGTTGGTGATCATAGTAGTGACACTATTTATGATTCATGTCAGAGAGCTAAGTCTCATCAGTTGCCATATCCTATTTCCACTAGTATTTCTACTCAGCCATTGCAACTTATCTTTTCTGATGTGTGGGGTCCTGCCCCTACTCCTGTTGATCGTCATACTTATTATGTTAGTTTCATTGATGATTATAGCAAATACACGTGGATCTATCTTCTCAAGAAACGGTCTGATGTATTTCAAGTTTTTCATAATTTTCAAGCACTTGTTGAACGCAAATTTGATCGTAAAATTATTGCCGTCCAATCTGATTGGTGTGGCGAATATGAGAAGTTAAATTCCTTTTTCCAGCAAATTGGTATTTCTCATCATGTCTCATGCCCTCATGCTCATCAACAAAATGGATCTGCCGAACGCAAGCATCGACATATTGTTGACATAGGTCTAGCCCTTCTAGCCGGTGCTTCCATGCCGTTAAAATTTTGGGATGAAGCTTTCCTTACTGCTGTTCATCTTATCAACATGCTCCCTAGTCGTGTTATCTAGAATGAAACTCCATTAGAAAGACTTTTTCATGTCAAACCAGATTATACACCCCTTCGTGTTTTCGGATGTGCATGTTGGCCTAATCTTCATCCATATAATAATCGAAAACTCATGTTTCGTTTCAAACAATGTGTTTTTCTCGGTTATAGTGCCCAACACAAGGGATTTAAGTGCCTTGATGTTCCTACCGGACGTGTCTATATTTCTCGTGATGTTGTCTTTGACGAGACAATTTTTCCTTTTGAACACCTTCATCCTAATGCTGGTGCTCTTCTTCGCAAAGAAATATTGCTTCTTCCATCTCACTTAACCGGCATTGATCAAGGGGGTGATGATAATTTGAATGATCAATTGACTAACTCTACTGACCTTGGTTATGAGTTGCATGATGTTGCAGATACTACAGGAACATATACCACAGATGCAGAAAGAAACGGTGAAGAAAATGGTTCAAATCTGGTCCAAAATCAGCATTATCGCATGTGTGTTCCACCAGGGAATAGGACTGGCGCAGAATCCATCTCGGGATTTCAGCAGCAGCAGGCAGAAGAATCTTCCTTGCGATCAGAAATCAATCTCGAGCAGACCGACAGCGCTGGACCGCGCCAATCTCCATCTGACACGCGGCGTCAAGGCCTCCCTCAGGCCGTCTCGCGCTTCACGGATGAACCGCGGGTGTACACTCGGCGGGCTGCCATTCCCTCGGCCCGTTCGGGGCCCAGCTTGGAGCCCATGATAGGTCATGTTGGGTCCAGTGGACGCGCTGCGCCAGATGCGGGATCATTGGCTCATCACGAGGAGCCGGGATCTTCTACGCATATTCTGCAGCAATATGTTATAGCCTCGGCCACAGAAGATCCATGCTTGTCTCCGTCGTCTAGCAAGATTCCCTCAGGATCGGGCGCTGCAGCGGACATCGAAGGATCGGTGGAGCTGCCCCGATCAGCTGTGCATGCTCCAGGATCTTCTATGCCTGCTATTTCTGTTGCTCCTTCTGAACCAGCACGTACACGGCTATAAAAGGGAGTGATCAAACCTGTAAATTACAAGCATATTACTAAATTTGGCTTAGCATGTTCAACAGGAGAACCAGTTAATCTTGAGGAAGCATTTGGTGACACGCGGTGGAAAAAGGCTATGGAGGAGGAATATTTGGCACTTCAGAAAAATAAAATATGGCATTTGGTACCCCCACAGAGAGGTAAAAATTTGATCGACTGCAAGTGGGTTTACAGGATTTAGAAAAAGTCGGATGGAACTATAGACCGTTATAAGGCCAGACTCGTTGCTAAAGGTTTCAAACAAAGATATGGCATCGATTATGAGGACACATTTAGTCCAGTTGTTAAAGCTGCTACCATCCGTCTTGTCCTATCTATTGTTGTGTCCAGGGGCTGGAGTCTGAGACAGCTAGATGTGCAGAATGCGTTTCTTCATGGTGTTCTGGAAGAGGAAGTGTATATGAAACAACCACCTGGTTTTGAGGATAGAAATGCACCTTTTCATGTGTGCAAACTTGACAAAGCACTGTATGGTCTGAAGCAAGCTCCGAGGGCTTGGTATTCTCGGTTGAGTTTAAAGCTACAAAAACTTGGTTTTGCTCGTTCCAAGTCTGATACTTCCTTATTTATTTATAATAAGTCAAATACATCTATATTTGTGCTTATATATGTTGATGATATCATTGTTACAAGCTCATCAAATGAGGCAGTGACAGGGCTGCTAAAAGATCTAAACTCAGAATTTGCTCTCAAGGATTTAGGAGACTTGCACTTCTTCCTTGGCATTGAAGTGAAAAAAACTAGAGAAGGTCTTCATCTTTCTCAGAAAAAATATGCAACTGATCTTCTGACTAGAGTTGGCATGTAAGCTTGCAAACCATCACCAACACCTTTGTCCAGTACAGAACAGTTGTCACTTGCAGAAGGAGAGCTCTTGAATCAAGAGGATAGCACCAGATACAGAAGTATAGTAGGTGCCCTTCAGTACTTGACTCTTACCCGTCTTGATATTTCCTTTGCTGTGAATAAAGTGTGTCAGTTTCTTCATGCACCTACTACAGCTCATTGGACAGCTGCAAAGCGTATCTTAAGGTATGTGAAAAATGCTCCAGACATTGGTCTAACATTCAGCAAGTCATCTTCCACACTTGTCAGTGTTTTTTCTGATTCAGACTGGGCAGGTTGTCCAGATGATAGAAGGTCAACCAGAGGATTTGCAATATTTTATGGGCCAAATTTGATCTCCTGGTGTGCAAAGAAACACGCTACTGTCTCAAGGTCAAGTACAGAAGCAGAGTATAAGTCTTTGGCTAATGCTACAACGGAAATTATTTGGGTGCAGTCTATGCTTAAGGAACTTGGTGTAAGACAAACTCAGTCTCCATGTCTATGGTGTGACAATCTTGGTGCCACATATCTTTCTGCAAATCCAGTCTTCCATGCAAGAACAAAACACATTGAGATAGACTTTCATTTCGTCAGAGAAAGAGTTGTCAACAAACAGCTGGAGATAAGATCTGTACATTCAAGGGATCACATTGCGGGTGGTCTTACAAAAGCTTTGCCTACTAGAAGTTTTGAGTCATTCAAGCCTAATCTCAACTTGTCAAGGTTGTGATTAAGGGAGGATGTTAAATTACGTCTTGTATCAGGACTCTAGCTACGTTTTTGTAGTTGGTTCGGACTCTTTCTAGTTTCCTTGTTCGTCCAGATCTTGTAATGCTGAACCGACTCTGTATTGTGGGATCTTCCCATCTATTTAACATGAAGCCGTCAGCCTCGTTAGGCAAGACGTTCGATCCAAACTTTCACGTTTCTTGCTTAAGCGCCTGATACTTCATTAAGTGGCCAGCATTTATATGACTTCGTAGCTCCTGTCAAAGTACATGTACCATTCTGATTCTACTATAATTAATTCTGTGCATGACTAATCGCCATGTTTAGTTCTGATTATTATGCACATTCCACAGTACAGGAAAAACACACGCTGCAGAGTATTGCCCTGTAAGCGAGTTTCAAAACACGGGTACTCAGCTTAAGCGGCAGATACTTCATCAAGTGGCCAGCATCTGCCAGCGTCTTTTGATATGATTCTCTAGCTCCCTGTCAAAATACATGTCCTATTCTGATTCCACCACAATTTCATACATGACTAATTCGCATGTTAGCTCTGATTATGCAACATTCCACATGCGTTTATTTTCATCTGGTTCAGTAAAACTTCAGCTTGCAAAGGGCAAGATCACTCAAACGTAAAGGTAGCCCCGTGCTTCTGATCATCTGAACTATAGGATGGTGACATTACATCACAAGGATAGTCATGTTTGCTATGTAACTCTAATCAATGGAAATTCATTTGTACATAGTCTTTTTTTTTGTCCCCTCATTTGGACATAGTCCCTACAGTTTTATTGCATATCTGATTATTATGCTCCATCATAGTATTAGCCCAGCCGAAGTAAGCATTGTGGATACACTAGTGTGGAATTTTTTAAACACCTACAGCGAGCATTGAAGCTTTATTTAAGCAAAGAGGCGGGACGGGAGCTCTGCCATTCAGCAAAGCGTAGAGAGGTTTGTAGGCAGAACTTGCAGAAAGTATGAAAAGGTACCAACAGCAACGGGAGGGTAAATCAGAAATATATGATGAACATTTTTCGGTATGCGACGAATCATTGTTTGAACTACATGATGAATATACTTTTTTAATAGGCGTGAACGTATTTCTAAAATGGGACAGATATATTTTAAATTCATGATGAGCATTTTCGAACTACAAGATACACAATTTTTAAATGCACCCTGGATATCTTTTGAAATACATGATAAATATTTTTTAAATGCGGCAAACGTTTTTTGAATACGTGACAAACCATTTTTAATACGCAAGAATCTTTTTCCTATTTCACGAAGAACACTTTTTAATAGACGATGAACATTATTTTAATACACAAAGGACATTATGGACACGCGCGTGCGCGCAGACACACACACAGATATATATCATGGCCATTTCTTTAGTATGTGATGAATATTTTTAATACACTAAGGAATTATTTAAACACAATGAACGCTTCTTAAAATACATGTGAACATTTTTCAAAACACGGCCGGCATTTTAAAAATGCATAATGAGCATTTCCAAACTACATGATGGCAATTTTGAAATGCAATCAAACACATTTTCAAATATTTGATGATTTTTTTTAAAACACAGTATTTTTTTAATATGTGAAACACAACTTTCATTGTGAAATAATCATTTATTGTGTTACCAGAGCACTTTTTAATACACAGTGTACTTTCTTTAGTACGGGAAGAACATTTTTTATATATGTGATTTTTTTAAATAATGCATAGTGAAAATATTTAAATAGACGACAAACAATAGAATAAACATGATGCCCATTTGAAAAATACACGATGATATACTTTACTATGGTATGAATAATTTTTAGTACATGATGAGAATTTTAGAATACACATTAGATATATTTTCAATGCAGATGAACATAATTTATCATGGAATGCATATTTTCTAGTGTTTTAAATAGCGGGCTATGGAAAATAGCGGCGGCTCTTAAAATCAGCTGTAGCGGGCTATTTGTGAAGACCACCATTTAGCGGCACCTTGTTAAAAAGGCTACTCCGCTATAGCCGGCTATTTCAAACTATGATATTTTCTAATGCATTATACTTTTCAAAATAAAAGATGAAGATTTATGGAACTCCGTGATGAATAATTTTCAAATATGGATGAATAATTTTTAAACTGGATGGACATATTTTAAAATACATGATTAACAATTTTGAAATACATGATGGACAACATTTTAAATGCATCCCAAAACAATTTTCAAATACATGATGGACTAATATTTTTGAAACGTGATGACCATTTTTTTAAAATACGTGACAAAGAACTTTTAATGTTCAATAATCATTTTTTGCGTTACACAAAGAACACATTTAAATACATGAAAAAAATTATTTAATATGCAGGGAACATTTTTATACATGCGATGAACTTATTTTAAATAACACACAGTGAAATGTTTTATATACATGATGAATATTGTAAAAAATATGGTGCACATTTGGAAAGAGCATGATGATTTTCTTAATTACCGATGATTAGTTTTTAATAAATGGTGAATATTTAAGTCTGCAATAAATATTTTTTAATACATAATGAACATGTTTACTAAGTGATGCATATTTTTTAACACACTAAGGACAAATTTAAAAATGACGCACATTTTAAAAAATACACAATGAACATTGTTTGAACTTCGTGACAAATAAATTTTAAGTACGCTTCAACATTTTTCAAAATGGAATGGACATATTGTAAGAACATGATGAGCATTTTTTACTACACGATGGACAATTTTTAAATGCACCGCGATCTTCTTTTGAAATGTGTGATGAATATTTTACAAATATGGTAAACTTTTTGTAATACGCGATGAACATTTTTCTAAACCCAATAATAATAATAATAATAATAATAATAATAATAATAATAATAACCATGTATATCTTTACCTATATACTAATAAAGAGAGATAATATTCTTGGTTTGGTCCATCGGCACGCCTCTTTCCTGACTCATATGATTTTTTTTCTTCATCCGTTACAAGTACGTCCTATGCTTTCCTTTCTCCTTTGTTTGTCGAGGCGGTACCGAAGGACCAAGTGCATGAGAAACGTTGTTACTAGCAGGTTTTATTTTTGTAGTGATGCTACTAGTATGTGTTTTTCCTAGGCCGGTAGCTAAATATTGTTGGGCCCATATTCTGTGAGAAAAAGGAGCAAAGGATGATGGTCGTGTTCGTGAAGGGCTCTAGGCCTAGTATGTGTGCATTCTTGTCTTCTGGCTTTCTCTTTTCATGTATGTTGTTCGTGAAGGGCTCTAGGCCTAGTATGGTTTCACACTTGATACCCCTCCTTTTCATAGACAGTTTCAGGGGCAGGTTGTTATGGGCTAGACGCCACATGAATTGTTGTACTTTTGGTTGGCAAGGGAGATTCCAGATCTCCTTCCGGTCCCACTCTCTTGGTGCGAGACTAGCAGAAGATGGCAGGCCCGCATCTCTTTATTGCACATACACCTGGTAAGTGATATGTCTCCAACGTATCTATAATTTTTGATTGTTCCATGCTATTATATTATCTGTTTTGGATGTTTATGGGCTTTATTATGCACTTTTATATTATTTTTGGGACTAACCTATTAACCTAGAGCCCAGTGCCAGTTTCTGTTTTTTCCCTTGTTTCAGTGTTTCGCAGAAAAGGAATGTCAAAGGAGTCCAAACAGAATGAAACCTTCGGGAGCGTGATTTTTGGAACGAACGTGATCCAGGAGACTTGGAATTGAAGTCAAGGAAGCTTCAAGGTGGCCACGAGGCAGGGAGGCGCGCCTGCCCCCCTTGGGCGCGCCCCCGCCCTCGTGGGCCCCTCGTGGCTTCCCTGACCGACTTCTTTCGCCTATATATATCCATATACCCTAAAAACTTTGGGGAGCAGAATAGATCGGGAGTTCCGCCACCAGAAGCCTTCGTAGCCACCGAAAACCAATCTAGACCCGTTCCGGCATCCTACTGGAGGGGGGAATCCCTCTCCGGTGGCCATCTTCATCATCCCGACGCTCTCCATGACGAGGAGGGAGTAGTCCACCCTCGGGGTTGAGGGTATGTACCAGTAGCTATGTGTTTGATCTCTCTCCCTCGTGTTCTTGAGGTGGTACGATCTTGATGTATCGCGAGCTTTGCTATTATATTTGGATCTTATGACGTTTCTCCCCCTCTACTCTCTTGTGATGAATTGAGTTTTCCCTTTAAATTATCTTATCCGATTGAGTCTTTAAGTATTTGAGAACACTTGATGTATGTCTTGCACGTGCTTTTCTATGGTGACAATGGGACATCATGTGATCCACTTGATGTATGTTTTGGTGATCAACTTGCGAGTTCCGTGACTTCGTGAACTTATGCATAGGGGTTGGCACACGTTTTCGTCTTGACTCTCCGCTAGAAACTTTGGGGCACTCTTTGAAGTACTTTGTGTTGGTTGAATAGATGAATCTGAGATTGTGTGATGCATATCGTATAATCATACCCATGGATACTTGAGGTGACATTGGAGTATCTATGTGACATTAGGGTTTGTGTCTTAAGGTGTTATTCTAGTACGAACTCTATGATAGATTTAACGGAAAGAATAGCTACATGCTATTTTACTACGGACTCTTGAATAGATCGATTAGAATGGATAACTTTGAGGTGGTTTCGTACCCTACAATAATCTCTTCATTTGTTCTCCGCTAGTAGTGACTTTGGAGTGACTCTTTGTTGCATGTTGAGGGATAGTTATATGATCCAATTATGTTATTATCGTTGAGAGGACTTGCACTGGTGAAAGTATGAACCCTAGGCCTTGTTTCAACGCATTGCGATACCATTTGTGCTCACTTTTATCATTAGTTACCTTGTTGTTTTTATATTTTAAGATTACAAAAACCTATATCTACCATCTATATTACACTTATATCACCATATCTTCGCCGAACTAGTGCACCTATACAATTTACCATTGTATTGGGTGTGTTGGGGACACAAGAGACTCTTTGTTATTTGGTTGCAGGGCTGTTTGAGAGAGACCATCTTCATCCTACGCCTCCCACGAATTGATAAACCTTATGTCATCCACTTGAGGGAAATTTGGTACTGTCCTACAAACCTCTGCACCTACAGACCCAACAACGTCTACAAGAAGAAGGTTGTGTAGTAGACATCAAGCTCTTTTCTGGCGCCGTTGCCGGGGAGGTTAGCGCTTGAAGGTATATCTTTAGATCTTGCAATCGAATCTTTTAGTTTCTTGTTTTATCACTAGTTTAGTCTATAAAAGAAAATTACAAAAAATGGAATTAAGGTTACCTCATATGCTTCATCTTTTTAATATCTTTTGTGAAAATAAGGATTCCGATAATTGTGCTAAAGTGTTAGAAGAAGAATGAATTAGAATGTTTGGCACTAAATATTTGAATGATGAGCATGATTGCAATGTTGTTAGTATGAATTCCTTGAATATCCATGATGCTAATGATATGCAAAGCCAAAAGCTTGGGGAAGCTATGTTTGATGAAGATGATATTTTTTGTCCCCCAAGTTTTGATGAGGAAATTTATTATGATGAAAGAATCCCTCCTATTTATGATGATTATATTGATGAAAGTGGATTTGGAGAGGTCGTGACTTTATTTAGTGATGAATCCACTGTTTCGGAAGAGGTTCCAATTGATTATGAGAACAAAGTTGCTATCTATGATGATTATTGTGATAACATGTATGCTATAAAGAATAATGATAACCATGAAAATTGTCATCATGATTTTAGTTTTCAATTGGATTATGCCTCACATGATAGTTATTTTGTTGAGTTTGCTCCCACTACTATTCATGAGAATACATTTTCTTATGTGGAGAGTAATAAAGATTCTATGCTTGTGCATCATGAAAATAGTGCTTTAGGTGCTGGTTATATTGTTGAATTCATTCATGATGCTACTGAAAATTATTATGAGGAAGGAATATATGCTTGTAGGAATTGCAATAATATCAAGTTTCCTCTCTATGTGCTTAAAGTTTTGAAGTTATGCTTGTTTTCCCTTCCTATGATAGTTGATTATTGTTCCCATAAGTTGTTTGCTCACAAAATCCCTATGCATAGGAAGTGGGTTAGACTTAAATGTGCTAATAATATTCTTCATGTTGCTCTCCTTATGTTACAATTCTTATCTTTTATGTGAGCATCGTTGAAATCATCATGCCTAGCTAGGGGCGTTAAACGATAGCGCTTGTTGGGAGGCAAGCCAATTTTATTTTTTCTCCTTGCTTTTTGTTTCTGTTTAGTAATAAATTAATCATATATCCTTTGTTATGATTGTGTTTTTTATGTTTTAGTTAGTGTTTTTGCCAAGTAAAGCCTTTAGGATCTTCTTGGGTGATTGTTATTTGATCTTGCTGTAAAAAACAGAAAGTATGCGCTCAGGAGAATAATTTTTATTTTTTACCAGAGAGCGATAAAATACCAATTCCAATTGCACTAGATTAATAAAAAAATTGCCTAGGACTTCCTAATTTCTCAGGATTTTTGGAGTTACAGAAGTATACGTTTGATCCAGATCACTACAGACTGTTCTGTTTTTGACAGATTCTGTTTTCTATGTGTTGTTTACTTATTTTGATGAATCTATGAGTAGTATCGGAGGGTATGAACCATAGATAAGTTGGAATACAGTAGATATTACACCAATATGAATTTAGAATGAGTTCACAACAGTAACTAAGTGGTGATTTATTTTCTTATACTAACGGAGCTTACGAGTTTTCTGTGAAGTTTTGTGTTGTGAAGTTTTCAAGTTTTGGGTAAAGATTCGATGGACTATGGAATAAGGAGTGGCAAGAGCCTGAGATTGGGGATCCCAAGGCACCCCAAGGCAATCTTCAACGACAACCAAGAGCCTAGGCTTGGGGATGCCCCGGAAAGCATCCCCTCCTTCATCTTCGTTTATCGGTAACTTTACTTGGTGCTATATTTTTATTCACCACATGATATGTTTTTTGCTCGGAGCATCAATCTATTTTGTTAGGATTTGCTTTCTGTTATTTAGAACAATGTTTTGTATCTTTTATTTCAATAAAATTGGCATTGATAGCCTTTACTATGCCTATTTTACTAGTCCTCATGTTGCTGTTTGAAAACAGAAAGTTTACCGCTGTTGCAAAAATTCCCTAGAAAAGTCAGAATGTGATAAAATGTTGAAACCTTTTGCATAATAAGATCTGATAAATTTACTACAGTGGGAATTTTCTTTCATATTTTTTGTATGTAGGGAAGTATGGATCTTGCTGCACTCTTTATAGACTGTCCTGTTTAGGCAGATTGCTGTTATGTTTGCATTGTTTGCATATGTTTGCTTCTTTAATGATTCTATTTGAGGATAGGAATATTAAATATGCAGAGGTATTTAGTATGCAATGTTGAATAATAATTTTAGTGATTTGCTATAGTAGATTATGATAAGGTTTTTGCAATGGTTTATACTAACTTATCTCACGAGTCCTTGTTGAGTTTTGTGTGGATGAAGCTTTTGAGATTTAGGGAGACCGTGATATGAGAGGAATTAAGGAGATACAAAATCTCAAGCTTGGGGATGCCCAAGGCATCCCAAGATAATATTTCAATAAGTTTCAAGCGTCTAAACTTGGGGATGCCCCGGTTGGCATCCCACCTTTCTTCTTCAACAACTATCGGTTAGTTTCGGTTGATCCTAAGTTTTTGCTTCTCCACATGATGTTTGCCATTCTTAGAATGTCATTTTACTTTGTTTTTCTTGCTGTTTGAATAAAATATAAAGATGTGAAATTATTAAATGTTAGAGAGTCTTCACATAGTTGCATAATTATTCGACTACTCATTTGATCTTCACTTATATCTTTCGGAGTAGTTTGTTGTTACTCTAGTGCTTCACTTATATCTTTTTAGGGCACGGTGCTGGTTTTATTTTATAGAAATAGAGGAACTCTCATGCGCCACTTATATTATTTTGAGAGTCCTAAACGGTATGGTAATTTGCTTTGGTTATGAATTTAGTCCTAATATGATGGGCATCCAAGAGGGATATAATAAAAACTTTCATACAAGTGCATTGAATACTAAGAGGAGTTTGATACTTGATAATTGTTTTGAGATATGGAGATGGTGATATTAGAGTCATGCTAGTTAAGTAGTTGTGAATTTGAGAGATACTTGTGTTAAAGATTGTGATTCTGTAGCATGCACGTATGGTGAACCGTTATGTGATGAAGTCGGAGCATGATCTATTTATTGATTGTCTTCCTTATGAGTGGCGGTCGGGGACGAGCGATGGTCTTTTCCTACCAATCTATCCCCCTAGGAGCATGCGCGTAGTACTTTGTTTCGATAACTAATAGATTTTTGCAATAAGTACGTGAGTTCTTTATGAATAATGTTGAGTCCATGGATTATACGCACTCTCACCCTTCCACCATTGCTAGCCTTTCTTGTGCCGCGCAACTTTCGCCGGTACCATACACCCACCATTACCTTCCTCAAAACAGCCACCATACCTACCTATTATGGCATTTCCATAGCCATTCCGAGATATATTGCCATGCAACTTTCCACTGTTCCGTTTGTTATGACACGCTTCATCATATTTCTGGCAAAGCCACCGATCATAATTCTTTCATACATGTCACTCATGAGTCATTGCACATCTCGGTACACCACCGGAGGCATTCATATAGAGTCATATTTTGTTCTAGTATCGAGTTGTAATTCTTGGGTTGTAAGTAAATAAAAGTATGATGATCATCATTATTAGAGCATTGTCCCAGTGAGGAAAGGATGATGGAGACTATGATTCCCCCACAAGTCGGGATGAGACTCCCGACGAAAAAGAAAAAAAGAGGCCATAAAAAAAGAGAAGTCCCAAAAAACAAATAAACAAAAAATGAAATGAGAGAAAAAGAGAGAAGGGACAATGCTACTATCCTTTTACCACACGTGTGCTTCAAAGTAGCACCATGATCTTCATAATAGAGAGTCTCCTATGTTGTCACTTTCATATACTAGTGGGAATCTTTCATTATAGAACTTGGCTTGTATATTCCAATGATGGGCTTCCTCAAATTGCCCTAGGTCTTCATGAGCAAGCAAGTTGGATGCACACCCACTTAGTTCTTTTGTTGAGCTTTCATACACTTATAGCTCTAGTGCATCCGTTGCATGGCAATCCCTACTCACTCACATTGATATCTATTGATGGGAATCTCCATAGCCCGTTGATACGCCTAGTTGATGTGAGACTATCTTCTCTTTTTTGTCTTCTCCACAACCACCCTTCTATTCCACATATAGTGCTATATCCATGGCTCACGCTCATATATTGCGTGAAGATTGAAAAAGTTTGAGAACATCAAAAGTATGAAACAATTGCTTGGCTTGTCACCGAGGTTGTGCATGATTTAAATATTTTGTGTCATGAAGATAGAGCATAGCCAGACTATATGATTTTGTAGGGATAACTTTCTTTGGCCATGTTATTTTGAGGAGACATGATTGCTTTATTAGTATGCTTGAAGTATTATTATTTTTATGTCAATATTAAAATTTTGTCTTGAATCTTATGGATCTGAACATTCATGCCACAATAAAGAGAATTACTTAGAGAAATATATATGTTAGGTAGCATTCCATATCAAAAATTCTGTTTTTATCATTTACCTACTCGAGGACGAGAAGAAATTAAGCTTGGGGATGTTGATACGTCTCTAACGTATCTATAATTTTTTATTGTTCCATGCTATTATATTATCTGTTTTGGATGTTTATGGGCTTTATTATGCACTTTTATATTATTTTTAGGACTAACCTATTAACCAGAGCCTAGTGCCAGTTTCTGTTTTTTCCCTTGTTTCAGTGTTTCGCAGAAAAGGAATATCAAACGGAGTCCAAACGGAATGAAACCTTCGGGAGCGTGATTTTTGGAACGAACGTGATCCAGGAGACTTAGAGTTGAAGTCAAGGAAGATTCGAGGTGGCCACAAGGCAGGGAGGCGCGCCTGCCCCCTGGGCGCGCCCCCACCCTCGTGGGCCCCTCGTGGCTCCCCTGACCGACTTCTTTCGCCTATATATATCCATATACCCTAAAAACTTCGGGGAGCAGAATAGATCGGGAGTTCCGCCGCCAGAAGCCTCCGTAGCCACCGAAAACCAATCTAGACCCGTTCGGGCACCCTACCAGAGGGGGGAATCCCTCTCCGGTGGCCATCTTCATCATCCCGGCGCTCTCCATGACGAGGAGGGAGTAGTCCACCCTCGGGGCTGAGGGTATGTACCAGTAGCTATGTGTTTGATCTCTCTCTCTCTCTCTCTCGTGTTCTTGAGGTGGTATGATCTTGATGTATCACGAGCTTTGCTATTATATTTGGATCTTATGACGTTTCTCCCCCTCTACTCGCTTGTGATGAATTGAGTTTTCCCTTTGAAGTTATCTTATCGGATTGAGTCTTTAAGTATTTGAGAACACTTGATGTATGTCTTGCAGGTGCTTATCTGTGGTGACAAAGGGATGTCATGTGATCCACTTGATGTATGTTTAATTTGGTGATCAACTTGCGAGTTCTGTGACTTTGTGAACTTATGCATACGGGTTGGCACACGTTTTCGTCTTGACTCTCTGGTAGAAACTTTGGGGTGCTCTTTGAAGTACTTTGTGTTGGTTGAATAGATGAATTTGAGATTGTGTGATGCATATCGTATAATCATACCCACGGATACTTGAGGTGACATTGGAGTATCTAGGTGACATTAGGGTTTTGGTTGATTTGTGTCTTAAGGTGTTATTCTAGTATGAACCCTATGATAGATTGACCGGAAAGAATAGCTTCATGTTATTTTACTACGGACTCTTGAATAGATCGATCAGAAAGGATAACTTTGAGGTGGTTTCATACCCTACAATAATCTCTTTGTTTGTTCTCCGCTAGTAGTGACTTTGGAGTGACTCTTTGTTGCATGTTGAGGGATAGTTATATGATCCAATTATGTTACTATTGTTGAGAGGACTTGCACTAGTGAAAGTATGAACCCTAGGCCTTGTTTCAACGCATTGCAATACCATTTGTGCTCACTTTTATCATTAGTTACCTTGCTGTTTTTATATTTTAAGATTACAAAAACCTATATCTACCATCCATATTACACTTGTATCACCATCTCTTCACCGAACTAGTGCACCTATACAATTTACCATTGTATTGGGTGTGTTGGGGACACAAGAGACTATTTGTTATTTGGTTGTAGGGTTGTTTGAGAGAGATCATATTAATCCTATGCCTCCCACGGATTGATAAACCTTAGGTCATCCACTTGAGGGAAATTTGCTACTGTCCTACAAACCTCTGCACTTGGAGGCCAAACAAAGTCTAGAAGAAGAAGGTTGTGTAGTAGACATCAGTAGGTTGATTTGACTGAAAAATGCCCGTGTTGTCATAGTGCCATGCAAAGGAATCCTCAAAATCATCTTTGACTGGGGTAGCTAGGATTACCTTCGCATCCTCCTCTTTGAAGATCGCTCGCACTAGGTGCTCATCCCAGGTTTGGGTGTCAGGATCAACAAGTTCACAAACTCTGGTGAGAAGACAATGCTCTCTTGGAGTTATTGGAGTTCGCCTCCCCTCGCGAGCAAGCCATGGGTCATTCCGAATGTTGATAGAGGTGCCATCTCCTACCCGGAAAATAAGTCCGTCTTTCAGCAACCCTATTCCTTTTAGAATACTCCTCCATGTGTACGAAATCCCCGGGTGTGTGCAGCCGCTTCCAGGATAGAAGTATTCGGGAATACCGTGCCTTGAGAACATGTGCACATAGTGATTCTGGCGCTTCCAGCATACGCCATGCTTATCGGGCCAGCATGGCCAAATTGAACCCATAGATGTCACGGAAGCCCAGGCCTCCCTCCTTCTTCGGTTTCGTTAACAGCTCCCAACTCAACCAATGCATGGTGTTTTTTTTCTTGCTTTGCCCACCAAAATCTACAAATCATCATTCCAATCTCTTCACACAACGTTTTTGTAAGATCAAAGCAGGACATGGCAAAGGTCGGGATGGCCTCCGCGCATGCTTTAATAAGAATATCCGTCCCCATCTTTGAAAGGAGCCTTTCTTGCCACCCTTGAATGTTTTCCAAATTTGATCCTTCAGGTATTCAAAGATTTTTGTCCTAGATTGTCCCACATAGACCGGGAGCCCAAGATACCGCTCAGTCTTAGCTTCGGCTCTGCTGTTTAAGGCTTGGAGCACCTCATTTTTCTGTCTTGCTCTCGTGTTCTTGCTGAACATAGCCGAAGATTTATCATAATTCACAATCTGTCCCGAGAAAACCTCATATAGTTTTAGCAAATTCTGCAGATACGTAGCACTCTCATGTGATGCTTTAATGAGTACTAGTGAATCATCTGCACACAGTAGATGGTTGAAACTCAGGGCTACATTGCAAATGTGGATTCCTTTCAGTGTGCCCTCAACCCCGGCCTTGTTCAACAACGAAGAAAAACCTGCTGCACAAATCAGAAAGAGGTATGGCGATAAAGGATCACCCTGGCGCAAGCGTCTTTGAGGCATGATAACATCTGTGCATTCCCCATTAACTCTGAATTTGTATGAAACTAAAGTCACACACAACATGATCTTGTTTATCCATTCCTCTTGGAACCCCAACTTGTTCATCATTCTTTCCAAAAAAAAGCCATTCCACTCGGTCATAAGCCTTACTCATGTATAACTTCACCGCTGCAAAACCCTCCTTTCCCCCACGTTTGTTCTGCATATAGTGTGTACATTCATAGGCAAGCAAGATGTTATCCGTTATCAAACGTCCCGGAACAAAGGCACTCTGATTTGGTGAGATGATATCGGGTAGGATCTGTTTCAACCGGTTAGATAGTACCTTTGACACCAACTTGTACACCACATTGCAAAGACTGATTGGCCGAAGGTCCTTCATGCTCTCTGGATTATTTACCTTCGGGATAAGGACCACACAAGTCTCATTCCAGCCCTCTGGCATGGGCCCTCCATTAAGGACATTCATCACCTCCGCAACTACTCTATCGCCAACAATGTCCCAACATTTTTTATAGAAGATGGACGGCATGCCATCTGGTCCCGGAGCTTTTAGGTCACCAATGCTTTGCAAGGCCTCAAAAATTTATTCTCTAGTGAACTCTTTGCCCAACATCTGTTCATCAGGGCTGTTACTCGTGGCTCAATTTGGCTCAAGAGCTCATCAAGACGGGTACCTACATGGGAGGTGAACAGGTTTACAAAGTAGTTAGTCACAACATTCTTCAACTCCTCCCTATCCTCCACAACTCTCCCATCCTCCCGCCTTAATATTTTAATACGGTTCTTTCTTGTTCTCTCCGAAGCCAAGGCATGGAAAACTTTTGTGTTACGGTCTCCTGCCTTCATCCAGTGAATGTGAGTGCATTGTTTCTAGTAGGTCTCCCTTTGTACTTCCAAACGGTTTAACTTGAACCACAACATTTGCTCATGTTGCACTTGCTCCTCTCCTATATTCATTCTCCTGCACCTCTCAAGCTCCTTTTTCAGCCTACATATCCGCTTATCCAAGTCTCCTAAAATATTTTTGCTCCAATCCACCAATTCCTTCATCACTCCCTTAACCGCCACTGCCACCTCATTCCCTGTAGCTTGTGTTTCTAGCTGCCATGCATCCCTCACGATCTCTTTACATCCCTCCTCTTCAAGCCAGCTTGCCTCAAACCTTGGAGTAAGGCTTTGCGCAGATCCACGCCTTACCCTCGCTACACCTATTGTGTCCACAATGACCGGTCTGTGATCCGAGTGGCGCAGGTCCCCATTCGTCACCCGGAAGGTTGGGAATCGATCACACCAAGGTTGAGTCGCCACCGCTCTGTCCAATCTTTCCTTTATAAAATTGGCTACTGTGTGACTATGATTTCTCCATGTAAATGTGTCCCCCACATATCCCAGATCACCAAGTTCACACACTTCCAAGGCTGCCTTGAATCTATCCATACAGCTTTGACCCCTCGGCGCACCTCCTTCCTCCTCCCAAGAGTGTAGGATTTCATTAAAATCGCTCGCAACAACCATGATACGTCTCCAACGTATCTATAATCTTTTATTGCTCCATGATATATTATCTACTGTTTTGGACATTATTGGGCTTTATTATCCACTTTTATATTATTTTGGGACTAACCTATTAACCGGAGGCCCAGCCCAGAATTGCTGTTTTTTGCCTGTTTTAGGGTTTCGAAGAAAAGGAATATAAAACGGAGTCCAAACGGAATGAAACCTTCGGGAACGTGATTTTCTCAACGAACAAGACCAGAGAGACTTGGACCCTACGTCAAGAAAGGAAACAGGAGGCCACGAGGTAGGGGGGCGCGCCCACCCCCACCAGGTGCGCCCTCCACCCTCATGGGCCCCCTGTTGCTCCACCGACGTACTCCTTCCTCCTATATATACCTACGTACCCCCAAACGATCAGATACGGAGCCAAAAACCTAATTCCACCGCCGCAACTTTCTGTATCCACGAGATCCCATCTTGGGGCTTATTCCGGAGCTCCGCTGGAGGGGGCATCGATCACCAAGGGCTTCTACAACAACACCATAGCCCCTTCGATGAAGTGTGAGTAGTTTACTTCAGACCTACGGGTCCATAGTTAGTAGCTAGATGGCTTCTTCTCTCTTTTTGGATCTCAATACAATGTTCTCCCCCTCTCTTGTGGAGAACTATTCGATGTAATCTTCTTTTTGTGGTGTGTTTGTTGAGACCGATGAATTATGGGTTTATGATCAAGTCTATCTATGAATAATATTTGAATCTTCTTTGAATTCTTTTATGTATGATTGGTTATCTTTGCAAGTCTCTTCGAATTACACTAGTAGAAAAAGGGTCAAATGTTCAGCTCATTAGTCCCGATTTGTATTTGAGCCGGCACTAATGTGACCAATAGTGCCGGTTCTAACGGCTAGGCGGGCGGCGCTCATTAATACCGGTTCGTGGTGAACCTTTAGTACCGGTTCGTGGCACGAACCGGTACTAAAGAGGTGGTGGCCTTTAGTACGGGTTGGTGGCTCCAACCGGTACTAAAGACCCCCCCTTTAGTACGGGTTGGTGGCTCCAACCGGTACTAAAGACCCCCCTTTAGTACGGGTTGGTGGCTCCAATCAGTACTAAAGGTGGTGGCCTTTAGTACGGGTTGGTGGCTCCAACTGGTACTAAAGACCCCCCCTTTAGTACCGGTTGAAGCCACCAACCGGTACTAAAGGTGGTGCGCTACCACCCACAGTGCAGCATGTTTAGTCCCACCTCGCTAGTTGAGAGGAGCTCGCACCGGTTTATAAGCCCCGCCGCGGCTACCATGTGGAGCTCCTCTCAAAGCAGGCCTTTGTGGGCCTATTGCAAGTCTTCTGCCCTGTGGGGCCTACTAGGCCGTACGGGCCTGCATCCTGGCCCAACTAGGGGTTGGGTTTCTAGTCGTATGCAGGCCATGCCGGCCCAGTAGGCGGGCTGTTCTTGCTTTATTTCAAAAAAATATAAAAAAAATCCACCAACCGGGACTAAAGGTCCCCAAGACCACGGCGTGCCTCGTGCCACGTGGTGGGCCTTTGGTCCTGGTTCGTGCTGAACTGGGACTAAAGGGGGGGACCTTTAGTGCGCACCCTTTAGTACCAGTTCCAGAACCGGTACTAAAGGTCCTTACGAACCGGTACTAAAAGTCGTTTTTCTACTAGTGTTATGAGTTTGGTTTGGCCTACTAGATTGATCTTTCTTGCAATGGGAGAAGTGCTTAGCTTTGGGTTCAATCACTGGTAGAAAAAGGGCCTATTGTCCCGGTTCGTAAGGGCCTTTAGTCCCGGTTCCTGAACCGGGACTAAAGGGTCGGTACTAATGCCCTGACCCTTTAGTCCCGGTTCAAACCAGAACCGGGACTAAAGGCCCTCCACGTGGCCGTACGGGCCTGCATCCTGGCCCAACTAGGGGTTGGGGTTTCTAGTCGTATGCAGGCCATGCCGGCCCAGTAGGCGGGCTGTTCTTGCTTTATTTCAAAAAAATATAAAAAAAATCCACCAACTGGGACTAAAGGTCCCCAAGACCACGGCGCGCCTCGTGCCACGTGGTGGGCCTTTGGTCCCGGTTCGTGCTGAACTGGGACTAAAGGGGGGGGACCTTTAGTGCCCACCCTTTAGTACCAGTTCCAGAACCGGTACTAAAGGTCCTTACGAACCGGTACTAAAAGTCGTTTTTCTACTAGTGTTATGAGTTTGGTTTGGCCTACTAGATTGATCTTTCTTGCAATGGGAGAAGTGCTTAGCTTTGGGTTCAATCACTGGTAGAAAAAGGGCCTGTTGTCCCGGTTCGTAAGGGCCTTTAGTCCCGGTTCCTGAACCGGGACTAAAGGGTCGGTACTAATGCCCTGACCCTTTAGTCCCGGTTCAACCCTCCACGTGGCCGGTCCACCTTTAGTCCCGGTACTAAAGGAAATTTTCTGATATTTTTTTGAAACTTTTTTTTGATATTTTTTTGAATATTTTTGAATTTTTTTATTTTCAAATTTCTGAATTATTTTAACCTCTAATCTCTAATCACCCCTCATCACTGCTCAATTTAATCTCTAATCACCTCTCATCATTCCAAATCATCTAACTTCCCGGATGGTCACCCATCCTCCCACTCCCCCAGCCTGAGCACGCTTAACTTCCGGGTTCTATTCTCCCTTGTTTCCAAGTCTGCACTCGTTGTTTTCCTGACAATAGTAAGATGTCAATCCTATTAACCCTCAGGAGTTTAGCTTGAGCATGAAGTCACACATTTCACTGTTTGAGTTTGAAACTATTGTTCTAAAAAACAATAATTTTTTAGTAACACTAATATTTCTTGAATAAGTACTTTGACCATTGTTTGACCACAATTTGACCATAGTTTGACCAGATTTGACCAAAATTCAAAAAAAACTGAAATAATTATTTAATAACACTAATATTCTTGAATAATTATTTAGTAACACTAATACTTCTTGAGTAAGTAGTTTGACCATAGTTTGACCAGATTTAATGAAAATTTAAAAAAACTAAAATTTGAGCATAACATTTTTTCCTTTTGGAATTTGAGGATTCTACAAATTTGCAAACAGGCCGTAGGCGGTCTTCATCGGATGTAACTTTTCGAGTAGATGATTTTTCATATAAATTTTTTTTAATCCGAGTTCGTATGCAAAAGTTATGCCCATTTTACAAATTCCAGAGAGATTTTGTAAATAAAGTCGAAATTCATATTTGTAAATTTGCCCAACAACTAGACTACATATCACATGGGAAACTTATTTTATTTTTTGACATTTCCATCATTTTCTTTTGTTTTTTCTAAAACTGAAAAGGCGGTCCATGGGGGGGGGAGTTTGAAAATGGGACCTTTAGTACCGGTTCGTGCCATGAACCGGTACTAATGCCTCAAAGCCCATTAGTCCCGGTTGGTGGCACCAACCGGGACTAAAGGTCTAACCTTTAGTACCAGTTGGTGCCACCAACCGGGACTAATGGGCATCGCACCCTTTAGTCCCGGTTCGTGGCACCAACCGGGACTAAAGGGCCCAGGTGAACCGGGACTAATGCCTTAGCCGCACGAACCGGATAAATGCACCCATTGGTCCTGGTTCTGGACTGAACCGGGACTAATGGGCTTACCCGGCCTAGACTAAAGCCCCCTTTTCTACTAGTGAATCTTGCGGTGTGCTTTCCCAGTGACAGTAAGGGCAGCAAGGCACGTATTGTATTGTTGCCATCGAGGATAACAAGATGGGGTTTTCTTCATATTGCATGAGTCTATCCCTCTACATCATGTCATCTTGCTTAAGGAGTTACTCTGTTTTTAACTTAATACTCTAGATGCATGTTGGATAGCGGTCGATGAGTGGAGTAATAGTAGTAGATGCAGGCAGTAGTCGGTCTACTTGTCTCGGACGTGATGCCTATATACATCATCATACCTAGATATTCTCATACCTATGCCTAATTCTGTTAATTGCTCAACAGTAATTTGTTCACCCACCGTAGAATACTTATGTTCTCGAGAGAAGCCACTAGTGAAACCTATGGCCCCGGGGGTCTATCTTTATCATATTAATCTCCTACTAGTTAGTTATTTCCTTTGCTATTTATTTTGCCTTTATTTTACTTTGCATCTTTATCATAAAAATACCAAAAAAATTTATCTTATCATATCTATTAGATCTCACTCTCGTAAGTGGCCTTATAGGGACTGGCAACCCCTATTTGCGTTGGTTGCGAGGATTTATTTGTTTTGTGCAGGTGCGAGGGACTCGCGCGTAGCCTCCTACTGGATTGATACCTTGGTTCTCAAAAACTGAGGGAAATACTTACGCTACTTTGCTGCATCATCCCATCCTCTTCGGGGAAAACCAACGCAGTGCTCAAGAGGTAGCAAGAAGGATTTCTGGCGCCGTTGCCGGGGAGGTCTACGCAAAAGTCAACATACCAAGTACCCATCACATACCCTTATCTCCCGCATTACAATATTTTCCATTTGCCTCTCGTTTTCCTCTCCCCCACTTCACCCTTGCCATTTTATTCGCCCTCTCTCTCTATCCTTCTTCTCTTTCCCGTTTGCCTCTTTTTGCCCGTTTCTTGTTTGCTCGTATGGTTGGAATAGTTGTTTATTTATTACTAACAGAGAACCTAAGATCTATGGATCCTCATCCACTTGCTAATCTTTTTAAGAGATCCAATTATGATGAACCAATTGCTAGTGAGTTTTGTGCACTAGATTATCTTTATGAGGTTTTGCTTGAAATTCGTGAATCTAAAAAGTGTGATGAATTACTTTATGAAGCGATTCACGATAGATCTTTGAATAGAAAGCATGATTGAAATGATGATAGTATAAATTCTATGAATGTCAATTGTGCTAATAATATGCAAAACCCTAAGCTTGGGGATGCTAGTTTTACTATGTCCTCTACTTGTTGCAATGATCATGATTGGGGTGATTCTTCTTTTGATCTTGAAAATTTATTTAAACCCCATGATGAATATGAGATTGATTATAATGTTTGCAATAATATTAAAAGTGGGTTTGGAAAGGTCATGACTTTAGTTAATGTTAATCCCACTATTTTGGAAGAGTGTCAATTTTGCATACATGTGGATCCTGTTAACAATATGTTTTGTGATACCTATATTGTTGAATTTGCCTATGATCCTACATGTAATTACTATGAGAGAGGAAAATATGGTTTTAGAAATTTTCATGTTACTAAATTACCTTGCGATATGTTGAGATTGCTATTGTTTCTTTCCGCTTCCTTGCATATGCTAGTTTTTGCTTGCTATGATAATTTGTTTGCCTTTAAGATGCCTATGCATAGGAAGTATGTTAGACTTAGATGTGTTTGTCACATGCTTTATGATGCTCCTTTTGTGCTTCAATTCTTGTCTTTCTTGTAAGCATCATTAAAATTACCAATGCCTAGCTATAAGGCTTTAAAGAAAGTGCTTGTTGGGAGAAAGATGATATTTTTCCTTGCTGTTATTTAATAAATAATTTATCTAGCCTCTGTTTTGGTTGTGTTTTTTGTGTTTAATTAGTGTTTGTGCCAAGTAGAACCGTTGGGAAGACTTGGGGAAAGTCTTGTTGAACTTGCTGTAAAAAACAGAAACTTTAGCACTCACGAGAACTGCTGTCATTTTTATTTGGAAAGTGATATTTAGTTAATTCTTTTTGAAGATGATTAATAGATAAATTCCTCACGTCCAGAAATTTATTTTAGAATTTTTGGGGTTCCAGATCTTGCGCTAGGTACATATTACTACAGACTGTTCTGTTTTTGACAGATTCTGTTTTTCGTGTGTTGATTGCTTATTTTGATGAATCTATGGCTAGTAAAATAGTTTATAAACCATCACTAGTAGAAAACAGGGCTTTGGTCCAGGCCGGGTCGGCCCATTAGTCCCGGTTCAGTCCAGAACCGGGACCAATGGGGGCATTGGTCCCGGTTCGTGAGCCCAGGGGGCCGGCCGGGCCACGTGGGCCATTGGTCCCGGTTCATCTGGACCTTTTGGTCCCGGTTGGTGGGACGAACCGGGACCAATGGGCCTCCCTCCTGGCCCACCACCATTGGTCCCGGTTGGTGGCTTGAACCGGGACCAAAGGCTCCCCTTTAGTCCCGGTTCATGCCACGAACCGGGACCAATGAATTGCCTATATATACCCCTCGCCCGCGAGCAGAGCACAGTGCTCTGTTTTTTCTGGCCGAGGGGAGAGGGCTTTGTGGTGCTCTAGCTCACCTCCTATGCACATGAGGTGTTCGATGGAATGCCCGAGCCACACTACTTAAGCTTTCTCCTCTCGAAGCTCGACCTCCAAGCTCCATTTTCCTCGAGATTTGTCTAGATTTAGCGGTCCGTCACGCCCCGTCCCCGTCTTCACCGCCGTCGATCACCCGCGCTGATCTCATCACCGACACCACCGTGGTGAGCCTCTTGTTCTTATCTTCTTTCTGAAAGGAAAAATATTCTTACTTGTATGTTTAGATAGATACTTGTATCATTTTCTTACATTTTTATTGCATCTTATATAGTGCGATGGTTTTGGTATCCGCCTCCGTCGGCCCTCGTCCTGTCTATGATTCGGATTTGGTATGTATATTATCTTTATAACTATTGGTTCATTTATTGTTTATGAAAATTATGCCGACCAACGTGACATAGATTTTATTTATCTAGGATGTATGTGAATCGGAAATGCCAACCGACCTTGTCGAGAGGTTAAATTTAGTTGAAGAAGAAAACAATTTGTTGAAGGAAAAAATAAAAAAAATTGAGGAGGAGAAGATGATATTGGAGTTGCATGTTGCGGATGTCGTCGATGATCACAAGATCAAGATGGATGCAATGTGCTTGAAGATTAGAAAGATTAGAAAATATGCCATTCATACCGAGGCTTGGTATCATTATGCCGTTGGATCAATTGTTACCTTGGTTGCGATTATAATCGCATTTGTTTTCGCATTGAAATGTTTTACATACTTTCAATGTATGGTTTAATTAATTAGATGCTTTGGAGAGCTATATGTTGTTAGATGAGAACTATGTATGCACTTTGGTTTTAATGTGATGATGAACTTCTATTAATTTGGACACTTAATTATATATAATGCACGCAGATGAACCGGCAATGGATGTACGGTGACAGACACACCCGCGAGTACATTAAGGGCGTGCATGAGTTTCTCGATGCGGCTGAGGCAAACAAGCAGAATGGTTTTATGTGTTGTCCATGCACTGAATGTGGGAATACGAGGTCTTACTCTAACCGGAAAATCCTTCACTCCCACCTGCTTTACAAGGGTTTCATGCCACACTATAATGTTTGGACGAGGCACGGAGAAATAGGGGTTATGATGGAAGACGGCGAAGAAGAAGAGTACGATGACAACTATGTGCCCCCTGAATACGGTGATGCTGCAACGGGGGGAGCTGGTGAAGATCAAGAGGAACCAGACGATGATGTGCCCAATGATGCTGCCACGGGTGAAGCTGCTGAAGATCAAGAGGAACCAGACGATGTGCCCGATGATGATGATCTCCGCCGGGTCATTGTCGATGCAAGGACGCAATGCATTAGTCAAAAGGAGAAGCTGAAGTTCGATCGCATGTTAGAGAATCACAAAAAAGGGTTATACCCCAATTGCAAAGATGGCAACACAAAGCTCGGTAACGTACTGAAATTGCTGCAGTGGAAGGCAGAGAATGCTATGGCTGACAAAGGATTTGAGAAGCTACTGAAAATATTGAAGAAGAAGCTTCCAAAGGATAACGAATTGCCCGACAGTACATACGCAGCAAAGAAGGTCGTATGCCCTCTAGGATTGGAGGTGGATAAGATACATGCATGCCCTAATGACTACATCCTCTACCGCGGTGCATACAAGGATCTGAATGCATGCCCGGTATGCGGTGCGTTGCGGTATAAGATCAGACGAGATGACCCTGGTGATGTTGACGGCGAGCCCCTCAGGAAGAGGGTTCCTGCGAAGGTGATGTGGTATGCTCCTATAATACCACGGTTGAAACGTCTGTTCAGAAACGAAGAGCATGCCAAGTTGATGCGATGGCACAGTGAGAACCGAAAGAAAGATGGGAAGTTGAGAGCACCCGTTGACGGGTCGCAGTGGAGAAAAATCGAGAGAAAGTACTGGGATGAGTTTGCAAAGGACCCAAGGAATGTATGGTTTGCTTTAAGCGCAGATGGCATTAATCCTTTCGGGGAGCAGAGCAGTAATCACAGCACCTGGCCCGTGACTCTATGTATGTATAACCTTCCTCCTTGGATGTGCATGAAGCGGAAGTTCATTATGATGCCAGTTCTCATCCAAGGCCCTAAGCAACCCGGCAACGAAATTGATGTGTACCTAAGGCCATTAGTTGAAGAACTTTTACAGCTGTGGAATGGAAACGGTGTACGTACGTGGGATGAGCACAGACAGGAGGAATTTAACCTTAAGGCGTTGCTGTTCGTGACCATCAACGATTGGCCCGCTCTCAGTAACCTTTCAGGACAGACAAACAAAGGATACCACGCATGCACGCACTGTTTAGATGACACTGAAAGTATATACCTGGACAAATGCAGGAAGAATGTGTACCTGGGCCATCGTCGATTTCTTCCGACCAACCATCAATGTCGAAAGAAAGGAAAGCATTTCAAAGGCGAGGCAGATCACCAGAAGAAGCCCGCCATGCGCACCGGTGATCACGTGCTTGCTATGGTAAACTAGTGATTCACACAAATTTTTAAAAATTCAAATTTAAACTATTTAAAATTTAAAACTAATGGCACTAATAGAAAGTTTATAATTTTTGTGACCTAAAAGCAAAAAGAAATCACTAAAAAACTGTAAGTATTTAGTTGTAAGTAGAAATAAAAAATAAAAAACCAAAAAAATGTAGAAATAAAAAAGAAAAAACAAAAAAAAATGCCACCTACTGGGCCTCCACGGCCTGAATACGACTAGAAACCCTACATGGGCCAGGATTCAGGCCCGCAGAAGGCCCAATAGGCCCACAGGCAAAGCAGTGTCAAATTAGGCCCATAGGCCTTCAGTTCGGAGGAGTTCGAGAGGGAGGAGGCAGCAGACCTTATAAACTGGTGTCGGGCGCTCTCAACTAGCGATGTGGGACTAAACTTTTGGACGCGGGGCGCACATGGGCATTGGTCCCGGTTGGTGGCACCAAAGGGGACTAAAGGTGGCATTGGTCACGGTTCGTGGCACCAACCGTGACCATTGCCCCCCTTTAGTCCCGGTTGGTGCCACCAACCGGGACCAAAGGCCGCCGCTTCCCGCCCTTTGGGCTGCCGAAAATTGGCCTTTGGTCCCGGTTCGTGGCACCAACCGGGACCAAAGGGGGGCATTGGTCACGGTTCGTGCCACGAACCGGGACCATTGCTCTGGCTATATATACAACCCTTGCGAAATTTTCGCCAACTGCTCCATTCCCCATCGCCGCCAGGCTGCTCGTCCTCCTCGTCGCCGTCGCTGCGCCCTGCCCCATCGCCGTCGCCGCACCCCAAGCCCCGCCTCTTCGATCGTCCTCCTCGTCGCCGTCGTCCGCCCTTCCCCGATCCCCACCTCCTCGATCGTCCCCGTCGCCGCCGTGTGCCGCCCCGAGACCGCGGCCGTCCCCGTCGCCGTGTGCCACCCCGCCCCGAGCTCGCTGCCGTCCGCCCTGCCCCGAGCCCCGCCTCCTCGATCGTCCCCGTCGCCGTGTGCCGCCCCAAGCCCGCGGCCGTCCCCGTCTCCCCATCGCCCCATGCACGGCGCCTTCCCCGTCGCCGGCCTCCTCTCCCCGTCGCCGGCCTCCTCTCCCCGTCGCCGGCCTCCTCTCCCCGTCGCCGCCCTCCTCTCCCCGTCGCCGCCCTCCTCTCCCCGTTGCCGCCCGCCCCCAGTGAGCTCCCCCCTTTCCCATCCCCGTCGCCGACGATGCCACCGGCCCATTGCCCCCGCTGCTCTCTGTTCATATATGCAAAAGTTACTTCTTTAGCTAGAAAATCATCTATATATGTTCAGAAAAGTTCTATATGAATGTGGCTATATATATATGTTCAGAAAAGTTCTATATGTATGTGGCTATGTATGTGTATGTGGCTATGTGAATATGCAAAGAAGAGGAGAGGAAGAACATGATATATTTTCTTATTCGTGGGTGTGTCGAGAGGGTTATCGATAACTTTAGTGAATTTTAGGTTATTTTCATTTTAGGTCATTTTAGGCGGGGAAGAAGGGGAAGAAGAGGGAGAAGAAGAGGGGGTCGAGAGGGGGTCTAGGGTCGCCGAGGGGTCGAGGGTCGTCGAACATGAGAGGAGGAAGAGGATAAAAAAAGAAGAGGAATAAGAAGAGAAAAAAGAGGAGAAGAAAGAATAGAGGAGAAGATCTCCTCTATTCTTTCTTCTCCTCTTTTTTTTCTTCTTCTTCCTCTTTTTTTATCGGGAACGAGGGTCGTCGAGGGTCGCCGAGCGGTAGAGGAAGAAGAGGATAAAATAGAAGAGGAAGAAAAAAAAGAGAGGGGTCGACGGTCGCCTAGGGGTCGAGGGTCGAGAGGGGGTCTAGGGTCGCTGAGAGGGGAGAGGAAGACGAGGAGAAATAAATAAGAAGAAGAAAAAAGAAGAAAAAGAAGAGGAGAAGAAGAAAGGAATAGAGGAGGAGAAGAAGAGAAAAATAGAATATATATATTCTATTTTCTCTCTTCTCCTCCTCTATTCCTTTCTTCTTCTCCTCTTTTTTTTCTTCTTTTTTTTCTTCGACACGTGGGGGGGGGTCGAGAACGCCGGACATTCATGAGAGAGGCGAGGAAGAAGGGGAAGAAGAGGAGAGGAAGAAGAGGAAGTCTTCTCCTCTATTCTTTCTTCTCTTCTTTTTTCTTCTTCTTCTTCCTCTTTATTTTATCGGGAACGAGGGTCGTCGAGAGGGTCGCCGAGCGATAGAGGAGAAACCCTAAATAGAAAGTATCGTCGGTGTGAGATACATGTACCGTTGGTGTCGGACACTACATCCACATCCCACAAGTGGCGCGGGCTTCGACGCCCACGTCACTTGTGGGACGTGGATGTAGTGTCCGACACCGAAGGCCACATGTATCTCACACCCACGATACTTGCTAGCTATTTAGGGTTTCCTTTGACACTAGGCAACCTCCCGACCCCTCGGCGATCCTCTCGAACATGAGAGGAAGAAGTGGAACGTCTAGGGGTCGAGGGTTCCAGGGTCGTCGAGGGTTCGAGGGGTCGAGAGAGGTTTCCTAGTGTCAAAGTATTGAAGAAATCCATGCCTTCATCATTAGCCGGAAGTAACCAGGGCATGTTGGTACGAAGTTCTGCAAAGTTGTTCTGGAATGGAGTCCCGGATTGAATAATCCGCCTTTTGGTACCAATTCAGCAAAGGCCTTCCAAATAGCGATATTCGGAAGGCTCTTGCTGAACTTTGTACCAAAAAGCGAATTATCCTATCTGGGACTCCGTTCCAGAACAACTTTGAAGAGCTTCTTACCATCATGCACATGTTACTTTCGCCTAATGATGAAGACATGGTTTTGTTGAATCCTTTGACACTAGGCAACCTCCCGACCCCTCGGCGATCCTCTCGAACATGAGAGGAAGAAGAGGGTCGTCTAGGGTTCGAGGGTTCGAGGGTTCTTCTCCTCTATTCTTTCTTCTCCTCTTTTTTTCTTCTTCTTCCTCTTTTTTTATCGGGAACGAGGGTCGTCGAGGGACATATATAGATGTAGTGTCGTCGTTGTCGATATATACCCCCTCCCGATAGCTTACTATGATTAGGTAGCTAGTTCTACGTTTGGCACTAATATATCCATCTGTCATGTTTGAATAATAATTGCCATGTTGTAAATATTTGTAGAAACTATGGACACCGCCCTAGACGAAGCAACAAAAGAAGCGTTGTTGAGGGAGATAATCGCACAAGGAAATGATGCTGTCTCGTACTATCTCAATGACACCGATGGTCTGGAAGGAGAGGGTGAACAAGCTGGCTACGGTGACCTAATGCCGGTGCAAGAAGAAGAACATGAGGACGGCTCCGGTGACCCAATGCCGGTGCAAGAAGGAGACCGTGATGACGGCTCCGGTGACCGAACCGAGTCCGGCCAGGTATATATATATTAGTTAAGCCTATGCTGACTAGCTGATTGATGCATTCATTGTTTTGGTATGTACACATATTAATTAAGTCTTTGTTCTTTTTTCTAGCCCTCCGGATCGAGCACAACTTCGGTAAAGAGACGAGGCCCGAAGAAAAAGTTGAGCTCGGATGAAAAGCTTGAGATCACAGCAATCGCGCCCGACGGCCAACCTATTGAACCCCTCCGGACAAAGAGCGCATTTGTTGCTCAGTGCGGGGTTCTGGTTAGGGACAAGATCCCGATAAGCATCCAGCAATGGTTTAAGCCGGCTACAGAAGACCCTGAGGTGTCTTATGTCAATGATATGCAGAAAAATGATCTTTGGACTGAGCTGAAGTCAAATTTCACCCTACCGCCTGAGGATAATCCAGAGAACCCAGTTAAAGAGAAATTAATCAAGTCTTTTGCTCTGAAGAGGATGGCAGAACTATTCAGGAGGTGGAAGAAAGAGCTGAATAATAAGTTTGTCGAAAATAATGAGACACCAGAATTCAAGGGAAGATATGAGAAGATCAGAGATCACTGGCCCGCATTTGTGGCCCACAAGACATCGGAAAAGAGTCAGAAGATGTCGGCGACAAACAAGCAAAATGCTGCGAAGAAGAAGCTTCACCATCGCACGGGGTCAGGTGGCTACCTCGTAGCCCGGCCTAAGTGGTCCAAGGTTGAGAATGATCTGGTTCATAAAGGGATCGAACCAGAGACAAATAACTGGCCAGACCGTTGCCGGACTTGGTTCTTCGGGGCTGGCGGAACCTTGGACCCTGAAACAGGGAAGTGCATTTGGACGAACGAACAAATGGACATACCAGTCAGTAAGCTTAAGCAGTATATCAAAGCAGCGCAGGAAGGGACGTTCTTTCCAGACAGAGAGCACGACGAGCTCACAATGGCCCTCGGGAATCCTGAGCACCCTGGACGGACACGAGGCACGCCAGGCTCCGTTCCGTGGAAGGTTGGGTTTCCGGACGCAGGCGGTTACAAATCCCATGAGAGGAGGAAAAAAGTGCAGCAGACCGAACTGCAGGCGCTGCACGCAAGGGTACAAGCGATAGAGGAACGAGAAGCAAATCGCAGCAAACGTACTGCCGAAGCCTCCCCCGAAGCTACCCCGCCATCTCAGCGCAGAAGCAGCGTGGCTTCCACCGAGCTGCTTCAGCCGGAGCATGCCTTGACGGCTCCTGCCAGCTATCCTGTGGATGCTATAACGGAGTCTCAAAATTGCCACCTTATGACGCAATGGATGAATTTGAAGGTCAAGGCGGCTGTTGGCTCTGTTTATCCTACTGAACCCGGCGCAACTTTTCACTGCCGGCCGATTCCAGAAGGATATGCTAGGGTGATGGTGGATGAGATAACGGAGGGATTTGAGGACCTCCAGCTTGACCACCCTACCGGTGAAGGGGAGACTCGGCTGGGGTCTGCTCTGAAGACTCCATGCCTATGGCGGAAGGACCTCATCAACCTTCCGAACTGGACGCCTCCGCCTCCTCCTCCTCCTCCGGCGAGTCAGGGCACTCCGCCTCCTCCACCGCCTCCTCCTCCGGCGAGTGACGATCAGGGCCCTCGGCCGGCTCCTTCTCCGGCGCGTGGCGGCACTCCGCCTCCTTCTCCGCCTGCGCCGACGCGCCCGAGCAGCCAGCCTCCTCCTTCTCCGCCTCGTCAGCAAGGGCGGAAGAGACCTGCCGCCGCTCCAGCTGCTCCGGCGGGTCGTAGTCCTTCTCCTCCGCCTCTTAAGCAAGTAAAGAAGACAACCGCTTCGTCTGCTCGGTCGGCGTCTAGCAGTACAACCAGAGGCGGGAGGACATACAGATTCGGTCCTTCTCTCAAGACTCCAGAGAAGTTAACATACGAGAGGACCCAAGAGGAGAACGCCGAGATCGCGCGAGAAGAAGTGAGGAAATTGTTTGAAGGGGTGAAAGCAAAGAAACATCCACCTCCAGAGGAGAAGGTAGATCGGGTGAAAGTGAAGCGCACTCTGGCTGCCCTGACAAAACCACCGAAGTCTGATCCGCCGAAAGGAAACTATGACTGCATTATTGGAAAGGAATTTGCCGAAGCGGAGCGGTCGGGAAGTACTGTTAGTGATCAAAGGCTGAAAGAACGACGAGCTGGGAAACAAATTGCCCAGCTCAGCAAACAAGCGAAGCAATCATGCCCCCCGCTCAAGGTGCCTAGCCACAACGTCGCTAATGATCCGAGGATGGTGCCCGGTTATAATAATCTTGCAGATTACCTGCCCGACGAAGTACATTATGAACCCATGGACATGCAGATGCAAAGATATGAGTATGGGAAGCCTCTCGTCAAAGATGAAAGATCTCTATCAACGATGATGCGAAGATTGCATGATTGGTACTTGAAAATCTGCAGAGACTCTGGGGGGAGGAGTACTTTGTATGTGAGAGTTAAAAAGGAGCATGACCTCGTTGGAATTGATCTATTGCCTGTTCCATTTGAGGAGTTCTATCAGTTTTTCAATCAATTGGCCCTCGATAAAACAACGATCTCCTGCTACTGTCTGTAAGTAGTACTACTTCTGTTATTAAGTTTCTCTATATAGCTTAGCTCTTTCATTGCATGTATTTATAATCATCCTCACTATATTATGCAGATTGAAGATCGTCGAATTGAAGAAAAGACAAGTCCGTGATATTGGGTTCATTAACACATATCTCATAGATGCAACTGAGGTTAAACTTCAAGCCGCAGCTACCGAGGCCAACATGCTACAATCGTTCGTAATAAATCAAAACAAAGATATAATACTCTTTCCTTACAACTTCAAGTGAGTGTTACTGTCTTGTGCGTATTCGGTTTCCCTTATATATTAGTCAAGGTTATAGTAATGCAATTCATGAGTTATGCATGCGTGTGCAGTTTCCACTATATTCTCCTAGAGATTAAGCTTGAGCAGGGACTAGTAACCGTCTTAGACTCAAGACGAAAAGATCCCTAGGACTATGCAGACATGACTGAAATCCTCAAGAAGTAAGTTAAATCGATCATTATCCACCATATCAGCAACTTTGTTCATTTCCTGATATCAAGTAATTGTTTTCTTTGTCCGGCAGGGTTTGGAGAAAATTCACCAAAAAAGTTTCGGGACTGCCGAAGGAGCTGGAATTTAGACACCCGAAAGTAAGTACTATAGTAGCATGTTCCGCGCATCTCCTAGTGATTCAAGCGCTAGTTTCATCAATACCATTTAGCATTCTTTCTTACCAGTTTGATTGACCTCTATTTCTTGTAAAGTGGTTGTGGCAGGAACAAGGGAATGATTTCTGTGGATACTACATCTGCGAGTCCATCCGCCACACGACGTGTGAGCGGGGCGGGTACTCTAACGAACAATATGAAGTACGTAAATAACAACATTCACAATTTTATTTTATTACAATCATTTGTGTTGAGTTTCATTCATTCATATATATATATATGTATTGACCCCCTTCTTTAAATTAGATGTTTCGGAAGCGGGATGAACTCCTAGCACCAGCTCGCATGCGAGGAATTCAAGAGGAATTGGCGGCATTCTTTCTTGACCACGTGATCCCTGAAGACGGAGAATTCTATGTTGACCCTGAGTCCGTATGATTATATTTGTAAGAGATAATTACTGTATATATGTAGCCGGTAGTGTCAGATAGATATACGAGAACTTGTTGTTCGACCAATCTCTCAGAGAAGGAGAGGTGGTCGATATCACTTCTCTCTGTATGCATATATGTTCATGACGATCTTCTGTTTCCTTCGTTTGCTTTACTAGCTAGCCAGCGTGTCTAGTCCTCTATATACGTATGTATAGTACGTAGCGTCGACCAAGGACGGACATAAGAGAGGACACTTCTCTATATTAATTATAGCTAGCTAACACAATATATGAAACACCTAAATTAACCCCCCAAAACCCCCAACCCTCCCCCCTTTCAAAAAAAAACTAAAACCCCAGCCACAGAAATGCTGACGCGTGGATGCCTATTGGTCCCGGTTGGTGCCACCAACCGGGACCAAAGGGTCTCCTGACTGGGCTCTGCGCACTGCCCACGTGGAGGGGCTTTAGTCCAGGTTCTGGATTGAACCGGGACTAAAGGGGGGAGGTATTAGTACCGACACTTTAGTCCCGGTTCAGGAACCGGGACTAAAGGCCCTTATGAACCGGGACTGTAGGCCCTTTTTCTACCAGTGCATGGAGAAGTTGTAATACAGTAGGTATAACACCAATATAAATAAATAATGAGTTCATTACAGTACCTTGAAGTGGTCTTTTATTTTCTTTCGCTACGGGAGCTCACGAGATTTTCTACTTTAAGTTTTGTGTTGTGAAGTTTTCAAGTTTTGGGTAAAGATTTGATGGATTATGGAACAAGGAGTGGCAAGAACCTAATCTTGGGGATGCCCATGGCACCCCCAAGATAATATAAGGACACCTAAAAGCCAAAGCTTGGGGATGCCCCGGAAGGCATCCCCTCTTTCGTCTACTTCTATCGGTAACTTTACTTGGAGCTATATTTTTATTCGCCACATGATATGTGTTTTGCTTGGAGCGTCTTGCATTATTTGAGTGTTTGCTTGTTAGTTTACCACAATCATCCTTGCTATAGACACCTTTTGAGAGAGCCATACATGATTTGGAATTTGTTAGAATACTCTATGTGCTTCGCTTATATCTTTTGAGTTATATAATTTTGCTCTAATACTTCACTTATATCTTTTAGAGCACGGTGGTGGATTTGTTTTATAGAAACTATTGATCTCTCATGCTTCACTTAGATTATTTTGAGAGTCTTAATAGCATGGTAATTTGCTTAAAATCCTAATATGCTTGGTATACAAGATTAATAATATAACTTTCTTATGAGTGTGTTGAATACTATGATAAGTTTGATACTTGATAATTGTTTTGAGATATAGAGATGGTGATATTAAAGTTGTGCTAGTTGAGTAGTTGCGAATTTGAGAAATACTTGTGTTGAAGCTTGTGATTCCCGCAGTATGCACGTATGGTGAACCGTTATGTGATGAAGTCGGAGCATGATTTATTTATTGATTGTCTTCCTTATGAGTGGCGGTCGGGGACGAGCGATGGTATTTTCCTACCAATCTACCCCCCTAGGAGCATGCGCATAATACTTTGCTTTGATAACTTGTAGATTTTTGCAATAAGTATATGAGTTCTTTATGACTAATGTTGAGTCCATGGATTATACGCACTCTCACCCTTCCACTTTTGCTAGCCTCTCTAATACTGCGCACCTTTCGCTGGTATCATACACCCACCATATACCTTCCTCACAACAGCCACCATACCTACCTATTATGGCATTTCCATAGCCATTCCGAGATATATTGCCATGCAACTTTCCACCGTTCCATTTATTATGACACACTCCATCATTGTCATATTGCTTAGCATGATCATGTAGTTGACATCGTATTTGTGGCAAAGCCACCATTCATAATTCTTTCATACATGTCACTCATGCATCATTGCATATCCAGGTACACCGCCGGAGGCATTCACATAGAGTCATATTTTGTTCTAAGTATCGAGTTGTAATTGTTGAGTTGTAAGAAAAATAAAAGTGTGATGATCATCATTATTAGAGCATTGTCCCAGTGAGGAAAGGATGATGGAGACTATGATTCCCCCACAAGTCGGGATGAGACTCCGGACGAAACATAAAAGAGGACAAAGAAGCCCAAATAAAAATAGAAAGAAAAGAGGCCATAAAAAGAAGGGAAAAGGCCCAAATAAAAAAATATGAGAGAAAAAGAGAGAAGGGACAATGTCACTATCCTTTTACCACACTTGTGCTTCAAAGTAGCACCATGATCTTCATAGTAGAGAGTCTCTCATGTTATCACTTTCATATACTAGTGGGAATCTTTCATTATAGAACTTGGCTTGTATATTCCAATGACGGGCTTCGTCAAATTGCCCTAGGTCTTCATGAGCACGCAAGTTGGATGCACACCCACTTAGTTTCTTTTTGAGCTTTCATATACTTATAGCTCTAGTGCATCCGTTGCATGGCAATCCCTACTCACTCACATTGATATCTATTGATGGGCATCTCCATAGCCCGTTGATAGGCCTAGTTGATGTGAGACTATCTTCCCCCTTTTTGTGTTCTCCACAACCACCACTCTATTCCACCTATAGTGTTATATCCATGGCTCACGCTCATGTATTGCGTGAAGATTGAAAAAGTTTTGAGAATGTTAAAAGTATGAAACAATTGCCTGGCTTGTCATCGGGGTTGTGCATGATTTAAATATTTGGTGTGGTGAAGATAGAGCATAGCCAGACTATATAATTTTGTAGGGATAACTTTCTTTAGCCATGTTATTTTGAGAAGACACAATTGATTTGTTAGTATGCTTGAAGTATTATTATTTTTTATGTCAATATGAACTTTTTTCTTGAATCTTTCGGATCTGAATATTCATACCACAATTAAGAAGAATTACATTAAAATTATGCCAAGTAGCACTCTGCATCAAAAATTCTGTTTCTATCATTTACCTACTCGAGGACGAGCAGGAATTAAGCTTGGGGATGCTTGATACGTCTCCAACGTATCTATAATTTTTGATTGCTCCATGCTATATTATCTACTGTTTTGGACATTATTGGGCTTTATTATCCACTTTTATATTATTTTTGGGACTAACCTATTAACTGGAGGCCCAGCCCAGAATTGCTGTTTTTGCCTGTTTTAGGGTTTCGAAGAAAAGGAATATAAAATGGAGTCCAAACTGAATGAAACCTTCGGGAACGTGATTTTCTCAACGAACAAGACCAGAGAGACTTGGACCCTACGTCAAGAAAGGAAACAGGAGGCCACGAGGTAGGGGGCGCGCCCACCCCCACCAGGCGCGCCCTCCACCCTCGTGGGCCCCCTGTTGCTCCACCGACGTACTCCTTCCTCCTATATATACCTTAGTACCCCCAAACGATCAGATACGGAGCCAAAAACCTAATTCCACCGCCTAAACTTTCTGTATCCACGAGATCCCATCTTGGGGCCTGTTTCAGAGCTCCGCCGGAGGGGGCATCGATCACGGAGGGCTTCTACAACAACACCATAGCCCCTCTGATGAAGTGTGAGTAGTTTACTTTGGACCTACGGGTCCATAGTTACTAGCTAGATGGCTTCTTCTCTCTTTTTGGATCTCAATACAATGTTCTCCCCCTCTCTTGTGGAGAACTATTCGACATAGTCTTCTTTTTACGGTGTGTTTGTTGAGACCGATGAATTGTGGGTTTATGATCAAGTCTATCTATGAATAATATTTGAATCTTCTCTGAATTCTTTTATGTATGATTGGTTATCTTTGCATGTCTCTTCGAATTATCAGTTTGGTTTGGCCTACTAGATTGATCTTTCTTGCAATGGGAGAAGTGCTTAGCTTTGGGTTCAATCTTGCGGCGTCCTTTCCCAGTGATAGTAAGGGCAGCAAGGCACGTATTGTATTTGTTGCCATCGAGGATAACAAGATGGGGTTTTCTTCATATTGCATGAGTCTATCCCTCTACATCATGTCATCTTGCTTAAGGCGTTACTCTGTTTTTAACTTAATACTCTAGATGCATGCTGGATAGCGGTCGACGAGTGGAGTAATAGTAGTAGATGCAGGCAGGAGTCGGTCTACTTGTCTCGGACGTGATGCCTATATACATGATCATACCTAGATATTCTCATAACTATGCTCAATTCTGTCAATTGCTCAACAGTAATTTGTTCACCCACCGTAGAATACTTATGCTCTCGAGAGAAGCCACTAGTGAAACCTATGGCCCCGGGGTCTATCTTTATCATATTAATCTCCTACTAGTTAGTTATTTCCTTTGCTATTTATTTTGCCTTTATTTTACTTTGCATCTTTATCATAAAAATACCAAAAAAAAATATCTTATCATATCTATCAGATCTCACTCTCGTAAGTGGCCTTATAGGGACTGACAACCCCTATTTGCGTTGGTTGCGAGGATTTATTTGTTTTGTGCAGGTGCGAGGGACTCACGCGTAGCCTCCTACTGGATTGATACCTTGGTTCTCAAAAACTGAGGGAAATACTTATGCTACTTTGCTGCATCATCCCTTCCTCTTCGGGAAAAACCAACACGGTGCTCAAGAGGTAGCAAACCACGGCTTGTTGTTCTGGTGTTTCAGATTTCTCAGTAGCTTCCAAGTTTTCTCCTTTTCATCACTTTTTAGTTCGCCATAGACGCCAGTAAACCTCCAAACATATCCATCATCCCCCGTGATCTCTGTGTCAATGTGGTATTTTGAGACAAACGGCATTATTCTCAGCTGTACTTCACTCTTCCAGAACATTTCTAGTCCCCCACTCTGGCCCTCACAGTTTTTGACAAACATATTGGTCATCCCCATCTTCCACCAAAGTCATTCTAGTCTACTCCGCTCCATCTTCGTCTCAGACAAAAATAGAACAACGGGGTCCTCCTTCTTCTGGAGATCCAAAAGACCATTAATTGTCGGGCTGTTCCCCAACCCCCGACAATTTCAAGCGATTATCCTCATTGCTTCCCGCAGAGCTGTTCCGACAGCCCCGCGATCTTATTCTGGTCTACACTCTTCTCCTGTGTTCTTCTCTCTTTTGGTGACTCGCCCTGTTCCATGTCTTCGTCAGACGGTCCATCACTCCTCTTCCCTCCCACAATCACCCGCAATGATGTCTTGTCACCAACATTCTTTCTCTGCTGCCTTTTAAACCCCTTCCCATTCTTCCCTTTAGCCTTCCCCACATCTTCCATCCCTGCCTTCTCTCCCTTCTTGTCGTGCCCCGTTTCATCATCTTCTTTCTCTATCAGCTCCTCCTCCCTTCCTTCCTTCAGATCCATCTTTTTCTTATGCTCCAAACCCTCGTCTTCCTCTCCCTTCCGAACTCCTCCACCTATGGTGCTCCCATCTCCTGTTATGTCATGTTCGCCATCGTCCTGAAGGTCAAGTTTCTTTTTACCCGTACTAGTACCATCCCTCCTCTCCGCCCCTCTTGCATTAGAGATCAATTTTAGCGGGCTCATGACCTCCTCCCCATCTGCCTTAGAATCTTTTTGGCACCCCTTTTCCGAAGTGTCCGATGACTTCTTCCACGATGGTGCATCACTCCCCGACCTTCCTCCGTTGTTCCTCCAACCTATCCTCCCCCTTGCCGAGCTGCCTCCGTACGGTGGCCCCCCTCTTCTCCTGTCTTCAAAGCCTGATATATTCTCTAGCAAATATCACAGCCACCTTCCGTACTCTATCATTTCCGCTCTTTTTAACTTAATTTTGCACTTGCGATCAGTGTGACCCAGTCTTCCACACGTATAACAAAAGTCCGGTAAAAATTCATACTGGAAGTAAATCCAATTCTTTGCCTCTTCCTCTTTCCTTTTCTCTTTATCTATCTCAATGGCATCACCATATTTATCCTCCTCATCATCTAGAAATAGGCCCCTCATAAGTGGCTCTGCTACTTCAATGCGCACCTTAACCCGGAGGCATTGCCCCAACGCCATGCCATGCTCCCCCGTGTCCACTTCCACCACATCTCCTATTAGTTCACCAATGTCTTCAGCAAGGTCTTTGCACATGAGCCCAAGTGGTACATTGAAGATCCGCACCCAAATCGGCACCTTCTTAAACTTGTAATCATCCAGAGTTTTAGTCGGGTCAAAATCCTCCATGATCAGCAGTTCTTTCCCAAATGTGCATGGTCCATTCTCCACTGCTTTCCTCTTCCCCGCTTCTTGATGGAATATGAACAAGAATCTATTGTCCCCCATCTCCTTCACCTCCAACCTGCTCATTGGGCACCAAGCCCTTCCCAAGGCCACCTCCATGCCGCTGCATACCCAGGTTTGTCTAAGATCAGTTTCCCCATCGCTTTTGCCTTCCCCCCTCCGCCTGCTTTGTTCTCCGCCAATCGATTTTCACGCCCTTCTTCTCTGCCTCTGACAAATTCATCTTCTTTAGCATTCCCTCTACTCCCTCCATTCTGCCTCCGACAGAACGAATCCAATCAAGGAAGGAAAACGACTTGGTGCCCAAGAATCCACCTGAAGACTCCCTGTGGAAGGCCTTGAAGCGGGAGAAAGAACAAGGGAAAGCGATGGATCGAGGTGGCTGACCCCAGCGCCTCGCGAGATCACAGGAGGGGATCTAGATCGGGAAGAGGTTGATGACCAGAGAGGGAAACCTAGACGGCGGCGGCACGTGGGACAGACCAGTGGGGATCGCCCCACAATCGCGGGACACCGCAACCCTAACCGTCATGAGCGGACGGACTACACCGTCATTCATGTTGACAAGGCGAAGAAGCTACATGCGATGCTACACATGTATGTCTGCATCTCCAGTGCATCATACGAGATGCTTACCACGGGTGTATTGTCTTCAGAGGCCCATGGGGTTTTCAACAAGATAGGCGGCTCATTGCAGAAAGAAGAGAACAGGTTAACTGACTCCATATTCGACACGATGATGCGGATGAGGCGGACACTCATGAAGGACGACGACAACTACTCAATCTTAAGGACTAGCTATGTCCGGATTCCCGATCCCTCCAAGCCGGATACCCGCGAAGGGGAGGACATCACTCAAGACCTGAACTTAAAGTCGGGCGACGGGCTAGATTCATTGGACAACATCCAAGAATCCAAACTTCCGAGTTCGGAAACTCCTTGGCCCCTGGGTCTCAGATTGGGTGAGGTTTCAGATTTGATTCCACCCACCCGTACATAAGTGATCTATCTCAACTCAGGAAAGAGCCCGAAGAAACAGTACATCATTACTGGGCCAGATTCCTCCTGGTTATGAACAGGATAAAGGACTGCCGCGAGGAAGACGCAATTTCATTCTTCTGCAATAATTCCACGGACAAGGGAATCCTCAACGCCATAAGTCGCCGTGATATTACACGCTTCGCTGACTTGGCGTCCATAGTATGAAAGTACTGTGCGATGGAAAACCGAAATAAAATTTTGGGACAATCCGGCCTTGAATACAAACCCAGTCCGAAATAAAAGGGTGCATCATCGCCAGACACCCGGGCTCAATACCAAAAAGCAAAAGCCCTCTATAGGACACGGAACCGTGCTGGAAGGATGGCTTAATGGACCCTGTAAAATTCACAGTGCAGAGGGTGCCACACCAACTCATAGCCTTAGAGCATGTTGGATACTCCGGCAGGTGGCAAAAATTGGCTAAGATCTTATAATTCCAGAAGCCACAGAAAGCCACCCCAGAGACACCAGTACAGTATCAATAGTCTTCGAGACTTTCGCATCAAATAATATGCGAAAAAGAACAGTCCGCAGCCTTGCCGAAGTCTACCAAGTAGAAACAATAAACCCATGGAGTGACACGGCTATTACTTTTAACGCAAGTGATGGACCTAAATTCTGAACAGCCCGAGCACCAGCCGCATTGGTCCTCAATCCAATAGTGGACGGCTTTCGTCTTACCAAGGTACTCATGGATGGCGGCAGCGGATTGAACCTCATTTATGAGGAAACCCTTCAAAAATGGAAATAGACTGGAACCGCATTGAGCGAAGCAGCACAACCTTCAGAGGAATAATCCCCAGTCGGGAAGCGCACTGTACAGGAAAAATCAAACTAGATGTGGTGTTCGGCACGCCGGATAATTACAGGTCCGAAGAGGTCACGTTCCATGTGGCCCCGTTCAGTAGCGGATATCACGCTCTGCTAGGGCGGGAAGCGTTTACAATCTTCCAAGCAATACCCCATTACGGGTACATGAAGCTCAAGATGCCCGAGCCTAACGGAATAATCACTCTCGCTAGTGATCCGAACATAGCACTCCGCGCCGAAAACAAGACAACCGCACTGGCCCTCGAGGCTTTATCCGAAGCCCTAGCAGCTGAGGAACTAACTGCGCTGCGCTCCATGGTGAATAGGGACGATGTGATACTCGACAAAAGATTCAAGTCCACCTCCTTTAAACCGGCGGATGAAATAGTCAAATTCCAGGTCCATCCAACGGACCCCAATAAAACAGCTTCCATCGGAGCACAGTTAAACCCTGATGTAGACGCCGCACTGCGAGAGTTCCTACAAGAGAACTGGGACATTTTCGCCTGGCACCCTTCAGACATGCCAGGAATCCCACGCAGGCTGGCCGAACACAACTTAAATATCCTAAAAGGATTCAAGCCAGTCAAACAGGCTCTTCGGCGTTTTTCCGAACCTAAGAGAGGCCATGGGAGAGGAACTAGCCAAGCTACTGGAGGCCGGATTCATCAAAGATATAAAACACCCGGACTGGCTAGAAAACCTGGTGATGGTACCAAAGAAGGACAAATCCTGACGCCTGCGCGTTGATTTTAAAGACCTTAACAAGGCTTACCCAAAGGATCCCTTCCCTCTCCCCCACATCGATCAAATTATCAATGCTACCGCAGGACACGATTCGTTGTGTTTCCTCGACGCATACTCCGGCTACCATCAAATAAAGATGGCAGAGTCAGACCAAGCTACAACGGCATTCATCACACCATACGACCCATTCTTCTTCAACACAATGCCCTTCGGGCTCAAAAACGCCGGCGCAACATATCAGCGCATGATTCAGACATGTCTGGCAAACCAGATCGGCAAAACAGTGGAGGCATACGTAGATGATGTGGTCGTTAAAACAAGACATGTCAAATCTCTAGTAGACGACTTGAGGCTAACATTCAGTAACCTCCGAACATACGACATCAAGCTCAACCCGGAAAAATGCGTTTTCGGCGTTCCAGCCGGAAAGATCTTGGGCTTCATTGTATCCGGTAGAGGAACTGAAGGAAATCCAGCCAAGATCCGAGCTCTGTCACAATTGGATATCCCGAAGGACCTCAAAAAAATACAAAAATTAACCGGATGCGTGGCAGCTCTAAGCCGCTTTATCTCCCGCTTGGGAGAAAAGGCCCTACCCCTTTACCGCCTCCTTCGGCGCACCGAACACTGCGAGTGGACGGATGCAGCCACGGCCGGACTCGATGAAATAAAAGCCATCTTGGCAACAAACCCAGTCCTGGCCGCGCCAAACATTGGCGAACCAATGCTATTATACATTGCAGCAACCCATCAGGTCGTAAGCGCAGTGCTCGTCGTCGAACAAAAAACGGACGGACACAAATTTCCCCTTCAAAACCCGGTCTACTATGTGTCCACTGTCCTTACTCCGTGCAAGTCACGGTACCCGCATTATCAAAAGATTGCGTACGCGGTATTTATGGCATGCCGGAAGCTGCGACACTACTTTCAAGAGTGTTCAATACCAGTAGCCTCGGAAGTGCCACTTAACGATATTATAAACAACCGCAATGCGACGGGCCGGATTGCAAGATGGGCCATTGAGCTCCTCCCGTTCGACATAACTTACAAGCCACGGCGAGCTATCAAGTCGCAAGTTTTGGCCGACTTCGTCGCAGAATGGACGGAGGCCGAACTCCCTAAAGAGTATGGCACATATTCAAACTGGGTCATGCACTTCGACGGCTCCAAAATGTTGGCTGGTCTAGGGCTGGCGTCGTTTTGACGTCCCCCACAGGAGACACAGTTCAATATCTACTCTAGATAATGTACACAGACTCCAACAATACAGGCGAATATGAGGCCCTTTTACATGGTCTCCGGATGGCAGTATCCATGGACATTCAACTCCTAGAGGTGCGCGGGGACTCGAACCTCGCAATATCCCAAATAAATGGATACTTCGATGCCAAGGATCCAAAAATGGCAGCTTATCGCAACACCGTCCTAAAAATGTCAGCTCGGTTCGAAGGGCTCGAATTTCACCATATAGCCCGGGAAAATAATCAGGCGGCAGATGTCCTGGCACGCATCGGCGCAAAACGCGATGTAGCCCCCCCCCAACATCTTCTTGGAAAGGTTGTTCAAGCCATCCGTAGTATGGGAAGGGGAACCCGGCAATAACAGCCCGGACCCAACCGCACTGCCCGACACCGAACACTCTGACATAATTGGAGGCTCTGCCAATGAAATAACACCTTCAGCCCATGTAATAATGGCCGTCATCGCCCCGTGGACAGAACCATTCATCGCCTACCTTACTAGGCAGGAACTCCCCGAGGACCAAAATGAGGCACGCTGCATAGTGCGGCGATCTAAAGCCTATAAATTCCATGAGGGAGAGCTTTATAAGAAAAACGCTACTGGAGTCCTTCAAAGGTGCATCTCCGACGAGGAAGGGCGGAACCTCCTGGCTGAAATTCATGCCGGACTCGATGGTCATCACGCTGTAGCTCGGTCCCTTGTAAGAAAGGCCTTCCATACAGGCTTTTATTGGCCGACGGCCCGGGCAGACGCCCAGGACTTAGTCCAACGATGCGTCGGTTGCCAGCTTTTTGCAAACCAAAGCCATATGCCACCCACCACCCTCCAAACTATCACCATCACTTGGCCCTTTGCGGTCTGGGGGCTTGACATGGTTGGACCCCTTAAAGGCGGAACCCACAAGAAAAAAATACTTACTGGTCATGGTGGATAAGTTCACCAAATGGATAGAAGCCAAGCCTGTTAAGACGGCCGAATCCGGACCGGTGATAGACTTTATATCCGGGGTTGTACACCGTTACGGCGTCCCCCACAGCATCATCACTGATAACGGCACGAACTTTACGGCCGATGAGGTAAAACTCTGGTGCAAAAACATGGGCATCAAGCTCGATTATGCTTCCGTCTATCACCCACAAACTAATGGCCAGGTCGAACGTGCAAATTGTCTTATCATGAGCGGCACCAACCCAGATTAGTGCGGTCCCTTAAGGAATCTAATACGCACTGGGTAGAGGAGCTCGACTCCATACTCTGGGGGCTGCGGACCACGCCGAATCGCACCACCGGATACACACCATTCTTCATGGTGTACGGCGCAGAGGCAGTTTTGCCCCGCGACATAATTCATGACTCACCTCGAGGAAGAGCATGACGTGGAAAAAGCCCGTTCCGCATTCTATCAACAACAGGCTCGAAGATACCAAAGCAGAGAAGTACCAGCCAAAAATTGCAACGTTGGGAATTAATTCTACGCCTGCCGGACAAGAAAAAGGACAAACTCAAGCCCAAGTGGGAAGGTCCCTTCATAATTGACCAAGTCCTGACTGGTGGAGCGTACCGCCTGCGAGATGTATCGGATAACCGACTCGAGCCGAACCCATGGAACGCAGCCCGTCTCCGAAGATTCTACGCCTAGTGCCGGACTCTGTGTTCGTCTCCTTCCTCTGTCCATTTTTATATACTTTCTGTCTTACATTTCTCTCCTTATCCTCTCTCTCTCTCTCTCTCTCTTATAGCCTTTAAAGGCTCATACAGTGATGCGCTATCCGCGCTCATTAAACGTGGGGGCTTCCTTAAACAGAAGCTTATTTATACGGGCTTCATGCCCAACACATGTGTCAGACTTCCGCATTTACCTTTTATTCACCATTATATGCATCGATATGACTTAAGTTTTGGCCAAGCTGGGTTGCCTGGCTCCTGTGCTTACCCCTACGTTTCCCATTGTTCGGCTAGGTGGTAAAGGGAGCACATCTGCGATTGTTACTGCCGGGTCAGCTGAATGTGTACCTCAGACTGGGTGAAGCCGAAAGCTAGCATTCTTAAGGGAATATTCGGTCGGTGAACTAAAGATGATCTTTTTTTCACTTATTTATCTATACGCCCCCAGATGTTTTTCCTGCGTCCTTTTTCGCAGAATGGACATGCACTTTAGGGCATGCCTCCCAGGGAAAGGAACCCCTTAACGGAACTATTCTCCCTGGAAGATGTTTCTTACTAACCATGTAATATAACATAACTAGTTGGGCACTTGTCTGTTCAAGCACTAATGACCCCTACGCCTGGTCTCCATGCATACCCCGGTTCTTATATAACCGCGAGGGTATTCGGACACACTCCGGACCGTTAGGTCCCGAGGTTGAAGCGAAAAGGTCGGCCATGACAAACGATCTACAATCCGGCTAGAAGGCATTCCACATGTCAATTATAATTACATAGTCAATCTGACTGATTGTATTCCTCTTCAATACCATCTAACAGGCTGTCTAGTTTACAGTCCTGTTGGGAATACTTTGCGGCCAATTCTACTTGGCCGTATACTAAGCTCACAGGGATCTCCTTCCCATCGGGCCCCACGGGTCCGACCTCGGCCATGTGGTTTGGGTCAGCCTTCGTGTACCGCGTCTTCACCATGGCCCATGCCTCCCTGGCGCCTTGACGGCAGGCCGACATCTTCCATAATCGGAAGCGCCCCCGCGCTCCCTTCAGCTTCTCTACAAGCTCTCCAAGGCCTTCAGGCATGGAGACGGATGGCCACAAGGCCTGGGCGACGCTTTGCATCACCTGCCGAACTCGCTCGTGCAGTTGTGAGAGCTCGGGAAGGTCACCCGTAGAACCGGGCATTTCCACTGCAAGACGACCTGTTAGCATATCTACAGACATTACTCTGTTAGTCGACTTCCTCGCCAAACTCTTTTTTCAAAGTTTGTTTAAGCACTTACTATATATGCCGCACCGAAGCCGCTGATTCTCCTTGACGGAGTCCAACAGCTGGGCACGAACATCCTTCAGTTCAACGCCCAGCTTGGTGTTGGCATCTTGGAGATCGTTCTTCTCCCGCGTCACCTTGGTCAGCACGCTCTCACCAGCCTTCAGCTGGCGTCGGAGTTGTTACTCTTCCGGATTTAATCCGGCGCCATCTGCAATTTCATTTGTCAGATTTGCACCCACGCCGCACTCGCAAAATACTTATCTTTCGAAGCGTATATTACCAGAGGGGGTCTCCTTGGGCTCCCCTGCCGTGGCCAGTGCGGCCTCAAGTTGGGCTTTGCACTCTTATAGCTCCTGGGACATTAGGGTATTCTTTTCTGTAAGAACCTCCATAACAAATGATCCTTAAATCAGTTATTCTAACTGTTTCAAGTCTCGGGGGCTACTGGTATATATATAATTACCAAAAAATTTCTTACCCGTATGTCTTTTACATATTGCTCCGTGGCTCTGGCTAGACCATTTTGAGCGGCACGGAGGTACGCATCTCCCGAATTGAAGGCATCCAATGCCTCTTGGGAGAAACAAGCGTCACGAAGAACTGTCCGGCGATGCCTGTGGTTCATGGAACTCTCCACCTCGGAATTGGTGGCAGACAGCCTGTCCGCATCCTTTGTCGGAGGAGCGTCCGGTGCGCGCCTCGTGTTCTCCTCCGCTTTCGGACCAGGCTTTGGAGCCTGGCTGGTGGAGGCGCGATTGGCAACCTCTCCGGATATAGTCCGGCGAGGTCTCTTCGTCCTAAAGAGAGCACGAGCGTTAGTATGCCTTGAAGGAATAACACCTGGGAATAAGATGGCACGCTATACCTTTGCGCCGGCGTCTCAGTCCGGACTGCACTTCTTTTCAGCTCGCGGGGCCTTGCCGCCCCTCATTGGCTAGTCGCCGCAGGCTCAGCCTCCCATCTCAAGGACCTCCCCTGCAAAACACGGTTGCCATACGGCAATCGAAAACACGCGAGGATAGATCCCTTTTCAAAGTGCTGGGACTTCGGTCTCAGTTACCTGTGAGGCTGGGAGTAGCCCTGGGTAATCAGCCGTAATGGCCACCAAGGCGTTGTCCTTGCTCAATTGATGAAACACCCCATCAATCAGCTCCACAAATAAGTCTGGATCCTCTTGACAGGCCGGGTCGAGGAACCGTCCCGGGTCCTCGGGTTGTGGAGGAGGGCTGTTTATTTCTTTAACAGCCTGGCGCAGTTCCTGCGTTGAAGTCGTTAGACTGAATATTTAACAATGGGAATATAAAACGGATGGGCAAGTAAAAGTGTCCATTTACCCAACTTGGGGGATTTTACATAGAAAATCCACCATGTGGGTTGACGCGGAGAAATTCCTCCTCTTCTCCCTTGTACAAAGTGGACAAGATCTTTATTAGAGCGGCAGCCGAATCCGGCCCCTTACGGCCGTGGCGGGTGGCGTCGTCCTCCCCGTTGAAGTCCCACATGGGGCGGCCTCTATACTGAAGCGGCTGCACCCCTCGCATGATGCATGCGGCCATGACCCCGATCATGGTAAGTCCGGAATGAGCTAACAATCTTATCCGGCCCATCAGGTAAAGAACGTCCTTGTCGCTTTCCTTCTGAGGGCTCCGTGGACGCCAGCTGAGGCGCTTCTTCAGGGGAGCACTGTCGAACTCAGGGAGGCCGATCCGGACAGAATCCGGCAGCGGGACGTCCTCTATATAAAACCATTCCGAAGGCTAGTCTTCGGATGCCTTCTTTGGGGTTCCGGATAGATATCCGGTCCCGGCGATGCGCCACACTTCGGCTCCGCCCACTTGATATATTGACCCCTTCTTAGAACGGAGCACAAGGCTGAATAACCTTTTCCACAGCGCGAAATGAGCCTCGCAGCCCAAAAACAGCTCGCAAAGGGCTACGAAGCCCGCGATATGCAATATGGAGGCAGGCGTGAGGTCGTGCAGCTGGAGGCCATAGAACTCCAGGAGCCCCCGGAGAAACGGATGAATTGGAAATCCGAGCCCTCTTATTATGTAAGGGACAAGGCATACCCGCTCTCCTTTGGAGGGATTGGGGCGCTCTCTGCCATTATAGGTGGAAAGTCCGGTTCGAACCGGGACCATATAGGCCGGGGGGAGAAATCCCTTGGTCTGGAGCGTCGCTAGCTCGCTGTGCGGGATGGAGCACCTCTTCCAATCTCCAGGCTGAGGGCTGGAGGGGCGAGAGGAGGAGCTGCGGCGGCCGGCCATGATAGAATGGAACTCTATCGGATACGCTCTGGTGAATACTCGCGGAGGGGAGAAGGTGTGGTTTGGATCTAAATCCTCGTCCTCTTAAATAGGCGGCTCGTTCACGCGACTAGGGGTGTAAATATAAAAAACACCCTGACTTTTCATATTCGTTTGACATGTGGAAGACGGCCATTATTGGGCGTAGAAGCCAAGGAGCGCTAAAAGAAACCAGACATTATTCAACAGGTACACGAAATTTGGAGAACCCGCCTTGCAATGCCGAAGACAATCTGCGTGCCGGACTCGTCGTCATTGAAGCCTGGTGGGGGGGGGGGGCTACTGAGGGAGTCCTGGATTAGGGGGTGTCCGGATAGCCGGACTATACCTTCGCCCGGACTCCTGGACTATGAAGATACAAGATTGAAGATTTCGTCCCGTGTCCGGAAGGGACTTTCCTTGGCGTGGAAGGCAAGCTTGGCGATACGGATATGTAGATTTCCTACCATTGTAACCGACTCTGTGTAACCCTAGCCCTCTCCGGTGTCTATATAAACTGGTGGGTTTTAGTCCGTACGAACAACAATCATACCATAGGCTAGCTTCTAGGATTTAGCCTCCTTGATCTCGTGGTAGATCTACTCTTGTACTACCCATATCATCAATATTAATCAAGCAGGACGTAGGGTTTTACCTCCATCAAGAGGGCCCGAACCTGGGTAAAACATTGTGTCCCCTGCCTCCTGTTACCATCCGCCTAGACGCACAGTTCGGGACCCCCTATCCGAAATCCGCCGGTTTTGACACCGACACAGACACACACACACAGATATATATCATGAAATTTTAAATACATATCATGACCATTTCTTTAGTATGTGATGAATATTTTTAATACACTAAGGAATTATTTAAACACAATGAACACTTCTTAAAATACATGTGAACATTTTTCAAAACACGGCGGGCATTTTCAAAATGCATAATGAGCATTTTCAAACTACATGATGGAAATTTTGAAATGCAATCAAACACCTTTTCAAATATTTGATGATTTTTTTAAAACACAGTATTTTTTTTAGATATGTGAAATACAACTTTCATTGTGCAATAATCATTTTTTGCGTTACCAGACCACTTTTTAATACACAGCGTACTTTCTTTAATACGGGAAGAACATTTTTTGTATATGTGATGATTTTTTTTAAATAATGCATAGTGAAAATATTTAAATAGACGACGAACATTAGAATAAACACGATGGCCATTTGAAAAATACACGATGATATACTTTACTATGGTATGAATAATTTTTAGTACATGATGAGAATTTTAGAATACACATTAGATATATTTTTAGTACATGATCCTCTTATGTACACACATGCAACTAAAGCAGACACGACCGCGCGTAGGCCAACGGAATCGCCGATGGAGCTAAGGCGTCTGTACAGGCTAAGCTCGACGGTAAGCAGCGTCACCGACAAGCTCGCATCGCCAACCTCCAGTGAATCCACCTCGAGCAGTTCACGGCTTTGTTCGCCACCAAAGGGCTCTCATAGACCGACAGGAGTGTCCTCTCTGATAGGTAAGTAAGCCAATACAATCTCCCCGATAGGTAATTAAGCCAATACGACCTCTATCTTCCAACCAACACACGCACACTACCATTGTTGACGCCCTAGAGAACATAGTTGCATACTATCTACTCCACACGCTCAATCTCCCCAATCCACATGTGCACACTATCATCGTCAATGACCTGAGGAGCTCCTGCGAAAACAAACCTGACAACATCAACCAAGCCTTCTTCTTTGGGACACCAACGAATATAGAAGAACAGTCTCACAAAACTTATCGTCTAGGGCGGCACTTGGCAGGAGCAGAAGGCCTACTTTGGGACCGTCACTCTACTGTGCCCGACAACAGTGAGGTAAACATGAGCTACGAGCCATGCACGAACACAAGATTAATTATTTCCGTGGACACCACGGGTTACCGTCGTCATCAACGGGAAAGAGGATAACCAGCGACACTAGTGTTGCTTGTGTTATGACATGGACTTTTTTTCCGTTGCAGCACACAGTCATGTTTGCTAGTTTAAAATAAAGAGAAGCAAGAAAGCAGTCTATCTTAAATAAGTGATGAACAGGAAAAGTGAAATTTTATAATAAAGAAATTGAAAAGGTAAAATATATTGAAAATAAATTGAGTGTACTTACATAAAATAGAAACAGAAAAAGTAAACAACAACAAAATAAAAATATTCACGTACTTTCAAAAATAAAATTAAGGTTGTCCGGAAAAATGGTTAAGTGCGTTTGAAAAGATTTTCATGTCCTTTTAAGAAAATATTCACATGTCTAAAAAAAACTTATTCATGTACTCTCTCGGTCTGAAAGTAATTGAAAATTAAGATTACCCTAAGTTAAACTTCATTAAGTTGACAAACTTTATATGGAAATATATCAAAATTTACAAAACAAAAATTACTTCATTAGATTCATTATATAATATATGCCTTCATATTATATTTCATCTTCTATACCAGGCTTCATTAAAAAATCACTAAAAATTGCAAAAACAGGCAATGGCAGCAAAGAACTCCACGGTTTTCTCCAAATCCACATGGAGCTACCATCCTCTCTCAAATCCGGCCGCCGGCGAGCCATGGCTCTAGCCACTGGTTTGGTCATCCGACCGTTGTCGGCGAAGAGCTCGAGTTGGTGGGGTGGAGGAAGATTCCAAGTGGGCAGGTATGTCTCAGCGTGGCGATCCGAGGCAGCCGTCAAGGGGGAGAGTCCTCACGGTTGACCCTGGTCCTGCCCCTCTCACCCTCTTCCCTGCCAATCTCACTCACCTAGATCAGGCCATCCATCCACAGAGTAGCAGCCATCCGGCTGCTGGAGGAGGCTACCGACGGCTTCACGGCCCCCGTTCTGCCGCCCGCTTCCTACCGCGACCGGATCCGGACCGTCGCTGTATCCGGAGCGCGGATCCAGTCCGGTCATAACGCATCCACTTTCTCCAGCAACTCCGGTGCCTCGAGTTCATACCTGTCCAGCATCTCCGGCTGCTCCTCCGGATCGGCGTCCGCTTGCGTAGTGGACTTGGCGACCTGCGAGCTCTCCATGCTCGCTCGCCAAATGGTAAGCGACGGTTACACGCAGCGGATGGTCCAAGAATTCGACATGCCATCTTCTGCTGACCGTGCTCTGGAGAATTGGCTCTTTGAGCATGACGTGGACTGGGTTCTTCAGTTCCGCAAGGAGCATGGCTTATGTCAGCAGCTTCAGGATAAGTCGTCGTCATTGCAGCATGACTTGGTTGAGAGGTGGATTCGAGCTCTCACTGTAATTGGCTACGGTATGAGAGAGCTGGGGGACGTCGTCAACAAGACGCCAGCGATGGCGCGGTTTGCTAAGGCGAGCATCTCAGCAATGCTCGTCTTTGTGGACACCATGGTGCATATTTTTTGCAATTTGGAGAAATTAGACGCCATGCTACACATGTTGATTTGCATCAAAGCTACATACTGGGACGTGCCTATGTATCCTGTGTTCTGTTCAGAAGCCAATAGTATTTTGGAAGAGATAAGTGACTCGTTGGACAAACAAGGAGATACGCTATGGCCTATGGGTGACTATATCTAGCATGATAGAGGAGGTGAAGGCACCCATGGAGGACGATGATTCGTGGGCCGTCGAGATTCTGCGGGGAGGAGGCGGACTGCACAGGAACACCCGGTTGATGATGGATTGCGTCATGTCCATGAGGCAAGCATCGGCGTCGATGTCGAAATCTGCAGGGAGATGCTTCGCTTTAAGCCTCCTGATAGATGACACGATCCATTATCTGAAGGATCTGCTTCAGAGAAAATCGCAGCTGTGCTTGGATCCAAGCCTCATGTACCTGTTCCTGCTCAATAATTCCTATTTTATAGCGCAGATGTCTCAGCCCCCGGGATTGTTAAATCTTGAGCTGCGGTCAGGAATAAACTGCCGGGGACTTCAAATGGGAGCTCTTCTATGCCACCCTGAACGTGACAAGTACATAGATAGCTATTTGGATGTTTCTTGGGGACATGTTCTGTCCAGCATATCGCAATCTAAGATTTCTGGATTGCTTCATCGTTGGGTGAATACCTCTTCACGCAACTCACTGGCTGAATTCAAGTCAGCGCTTCATAAGACATACCAGGCTCAGAAGTTGTGGAAGGTTCCAGACCCTCAGCTCAGAGATGCGCTGAGGAAATCTATTGCGGAGAGAGTTATTACAGCTTACCGTAACTACTTGAAGGAGCATCCGGAGCTAGAGAAATACATTGGTGACGAAGCAAGCAACCCTGAAGTGCTGGAGGAGATGTTAGGAGAGATATTTGAAGGATGAAAACTGCTTCAGACACCTAGCTCGGAATCGAACAGAGTCATCCAACACGTAAGAGACTAGATTCCAAACTTCGTAGTTGTAATTTGATTTTTTCCCCCTTCCAAAGTTCTATTTCGTGTTTGTTTTCTTTCTTAAGCGCCAGATACTATCGATTGTCCACTATCTGGTTGTGTGTTTTGATTTGATTCGTGAGTTCATGTCATAATACTTGATTCACTTTGATGCTACATCAAATTCAAACATAATTACAATGTTAAGTTCTGATTATATGACATACTGTATGTGCCTATCTTCAATAGAACTTCAGATTGCCGATGCAAAGGTCGGTCAAACCTACAGGTAGCCCTTACCGATGAGCTACTGTATGGGGGAAATTGATCAAAAACAGTTAGATTTGCTATGTATTGGTAACTGTGATATTTATGAATGGACACTCATTTATATTTTTCATACAGATGTAAGAGGCTTAGTGCACATATATTTGATTATTATTATTATCATTCACACTATAGTTTAGAGCAGTCTAGCTGTCTAGCATCATGGATACACTACCGGAGATTTCTTGGTATGATATAAAGAGCTAACAGAGTAAGAGTCTGGTGCATTAATAAACATCCAAATTTGGCAAAGATAGCGTACTGTAGCACAGGGTAGCTAACAGAGTAAGAGCCTTGTGCATTAATAAACATCCAAATTTGATAAAGGTAGGGTACTGTAGCAAGGGGTAGCTAAGTAAGGGCATCTTCACGGAAGACCCTCAAAACTCCAGTATATGTGTGACTGGACATATTTGTTTACTTTTGGGATGCCGATAACTGCTGCACGTGTGGCTTGTAGTAACACCGCCCACATGTTTTTACACTAAAATTGCCATCCAAAAAAATATATCAAAATAACTGAAATTTGCCATCCAGATAGAAAATTGCCATGCTTCACAACTAAAGTTGTCATTCTGTTGTAACTAAAGTTGCCATAAAATAACGTTGTGGGCGGAATTGCTTCGCGTGTTTGGGTACTTTTTTTTTTTGAAATGGAGGCAAAAGATTTGCCCCATTCATTAAATAAGAAGGAGGTTTAACAAGGTTTTCAGGCACCGGCCAAAGGCCGAAAAGAAAATACAAGCCGTTACTCTCCCGGCATCAGAGGACCCAAATGTTTTGCCCCTGCCAGGACCCATAGCATCGCCTCGTGCTTGATTGCTTGGAGGGTGGTAAACGTTGGAGCGGAGCGGCCTCGAAGAACCCGTGCGTTCCTCTCATCCCAAATTGCTTTCGAAACGAGCATGAAGATAGACGGCATCACTTTTTTGTGAGCACTGTGGGCGGAAGCCGATTCACACCACCACTCATGGATGCTCCTGTAAGCCGCCCAACCTGAAGTATCCAAATCAATGAGTTGAAGCTAAGCTCTGACCATCTCCCAAACTCTCAAGGTGTATCTACATTGAAAGAAAATGTGCTCAATGGTCTCCTGCTCACGCCTACAGAAGGTGCACGGGCCACTGTTTGGCCACCCTCGCTTGGCCAAGCGAACGGATGTCCATAACCTGTCTTGGATGGCAAGCCATGCAAGAAATTTTAATTTCGGGGGGGGCCCAGGCTGTCCAGACCACCTTGTACATGGCAGAACGGGTGATTGTCAAGTAGTGCACGTTATAAGCCGAAGACGCCGAGTAGCTCCCGCAGGCCGTGTGTTTCCACAAAATGGTATCCTCCACGCCCACTTGTAGCTGCACTCCGCGAAGGAGGATCCAAAGATCCAGGAATTACCGAATGTGCTCGAGTGTGAATATTGTCGTCATATTGATCTTGGTGATCCAGGCATTCTGTGATAATGCCTCCCTGACCTTCCAGGTTTTCCTCTTGGAGGCGTAAAAAATAAGCGGGGCAATATCTTTTGGTTTCCTCCCATTGAGCCATGGGGACTCCCAAAAAGGGGCGCGCGCCCCATCCCCAATCGTGATAGTAGTGGAGGCGTAGAAAAAAACTTTGTCGTCCTTGTCGCATGGATTTCCAAGCCCAACCCACAAGCGAGAAGGGTCCGTCCACTCGAGCCATAACCAGCGGAGTCTGAGTGCTTGGCAAAAATTCGCAAGATTGAGCACACCAAGGCCGCCACACTCCTTAGGCCTACAGACGCTTTCCCAGTTGACTTTACATTTGGCCCCGGTCGTTTTGCTAGACCCCGACCAGAAGAAGGCACGCTCCAGCCTGGTGATGTTGCTTAAAATGCCGGGAGGGATGACGAGGGCCGTGGCAGTGTAGACCACCAAGGAGGTCATGACCGACATGACCAAGACCCCACGACCCGGAGTAGCAATATATCTTCCCTCCCAAGGAATAAGCTTGGTTGCCACTTTATCTTCGAGATATTGGAAGTCCACACGCTTGAGCCTCCGAATTGACAGAGGAAGGCCCAAGTACTTTAGGGGGAAGGAAGCCCGCGCCGCCGGGAGCCCCTGGAGGATGTTGTCAAGATCATAGTTCTGACAGCGGATAGGGACGACTGAGCTTTTGTTAAGATTAGTGCAGAGACCGGTGACCTCTCCAAAGCAATGCAGAATGGTGGCAAGGTTGGTTACATCGTCTTTTATTGGCTTAACAAAAACAGCCGCATCATCGGCGTAAAGGGAGGTACGAAAGGAGGAGCCACGACCCCTAATCTTGTGCAGTAGCCCTTTAGTCGTGGCCAGATCTAGCAATTGCTGAAGCGGGTCAATGGCGAGGACAAATAGTAGCGGGGATACCGGGTCACCCTGCCGTAGGCCCTGGCCGTGCTTTATCGGTTGTCACCGCACCCCGTTCAGCAAGACTCTGGAAGAGGAGGTACGAAGGAGTGCAGCGATCCAATCCCGGAAAATGCTTGGAAAACCCCGTCGTTGTAGAAGATCAAGAATATAGTCCCAGCGCACGGAATCAAAGGCTTTCCGGATATCTAGCTTGAACAACAAGGATGGTGTTTTGCCTCGGTTGAGACGGCGAGCCATATTCCGCACATACATGAAGTTATCATGAATACTCCTCTTTTTTATGAAAGCGCTCTGGGCGTTGGAAACGAGTCTATTCATGTGCGGGCTGAGCCTCATTGCAAGCATCTTGGCAATAATCTTCGCGATGGCATGAATTAAACTAATCGGTCTGTAGTCGGCGATGCCCTCCGCCCCCTCCTTCTTTGGGAGAAGAACCACATTTGCTGAATTTAGCCACTGCAAGTTGGAGGTTTGCAAATTCCCAAAGGAGTGAATTACGTGCATCACATCCCCCTTGATGATCTCCCAACAACTTTTGAAAAAAGCTCCAGCGAAACCATCTGGTCCGGGAGCCTTGTCGCTCGGCATTTCATTAATGGCTGATTTGACCTCATCCTAAGTGAATGGGGCACCAAGCTCCTGTAGCTCCAGCTCCGGAAAGTTTAGGTTGTCCCAGTTGAGGTCTTTTTCTCTCCGGGCGCCCCGCCCAAGGGCATTGGAGAAGTGATCAAAGATAATATCCTCCTTGCGCTCATGCTCGGTTGCCCACCCGTTGTTGTGCTTGAGTCGCAGAATGTGATTTTTATGCCTCCTAGCATTCACCCGCAGGTGAAAAAATTTCGTATTGGCATTGCCCTCCTTCAGGCTGGTGATACGTGCACATTGCTTTTTCCGAGAGCGCTCGAGCACCGACAAACTGATCACCCTCCTCTTGAGTCTGGCACGGAGGTCTTGCTCCCCGACGGAGAGCAGCCTGGATTCTTGCACTACATCCAATTTGAGAATAATCAAGAGGGCAGCATGTAGGTGGATTTTGGCTTTGGAGAAAAGGGATCTGCTCCAGACCGACAAACGGGAACCCGTCCTCTGTAGCTTATTGAACAAGACCTGGTAGGGGTCAGAGTGTCCCACATCAATCTGCCAAGCTCTCTTGACCACCTCCTGGAACCCGGGGATGGATGTCCAAAAGTTTTCGAATCTGAAAATGCATGGTCGCCGCGGGCCACGGTCATCAGCAAGGAGCAACGGGCAATGGTCAGAAAGCGACGAGGACAGGGCGTGTAGTACATGGGTGCCAAAACAAAGATCCCACTCATCGTTACAGAAGAAGGAGTCTAACTTGCAAAGCGTCGGGTTTTGACGCTCATTACACCATGTGAAGCGCCTATTCTGCATGTGGATCTCCCTAAGGTCACACGAGTTGAGCGATGTTCGAAAACGGTTGATACGGCTAGAGTTCACATTATGCTTGTTCTTATCCCGGGCCTTACAAATTTGGTTGAAATCACCAAGCGCCAACCACTTAGTGCCTGGTGGCGGCTTTAGGGCGATCAACTCGGCGAAGAAATCATTCTTCCTGGAGGAGGAGGTTGGCCCATACACGGATGTCAGCTTGAAGGAGATGTCGTTGGCGTGTATTTTTATATCAGCGGAGAGGCAAAATTCAGAGGCGACAATATTGGAGACCCCTACAACATTGTCGTCCCACAACATGAGTATTCCACCTCTGGTGCCTGTTGCCGGTCTCTGGGCAAAGCTGCACCAGCGATGAACCCCCAGGAAGGCCGCAAGGAACTGATCAACCATGTCAAGCTTAGTCTCCTGAAGGCATACAATATGACATGATGTAGCTGCAATTGTTTCATGAACTGTAGAGCGTCGGTCAGGGCAGTTCACCACGGACATTCCACGATAGAAAATTGATTGGCTGTGCTAACATGATAGAACCAGATGAACATCAAGGTTGGAATGGCAGAGTAGCACAAACACAGGAAGTAAGTGCAGACGCCCATCGGGGGCACAACACGTAGAAATACAAGATAAACTACGATACATGCTCCACGTAGGGAAGCCCTCATTGTAGGATGGAACTAGCATGGCAACCAGGGGAAGCCCAGGTGCATAACTACAAGATGGGCCTTCAGGCATTGGTCACCAGCTGCTCCTCATCAATGTCCAGCGCTGCAGATCCTCCACGGGCAAGAAGGGCTTCCTCGGCCGCCACGGCAGAAGCATCATCAAGCTGGAAAATCTGACGCAGGGCACCTATCACCTCATCGGATAACTGGTCCTTGAACTTGAGCTCGAGGGCGGAGATTGCGGCTTCCGTGATGTCTTCCCCATCTTGAACTATGCCCAGGCCACGGCAAACAATCTTCTGGGCAGCAGCTTCCACCGGAGCCGCGCGTGCCCTCCCAGCGGCCCGAAGACGCGCACTTGAGCGACGTAAGGTGTAGCCGATGGAGACGCCAGCCAGGGTTTTGCGACGATTTGCCAGCAACCTGCGCGGCGAAGGAGCAGGTGCCTCCAGGAGGCCTCCCTGCAGTGGCTGAAAAAGGTGCTGCAAACCATCAGGTTGAGATTGACCCTCGTTCTCGGCATGTGGGGAGAAAATCGGTGTTCGCCCGGAGATCAGTGGTGATGCTGGGGAGCTCTAGAGACCAGGAGGGAGCGAAAGCAACCGCAAGGGCGGAACCAGCCGAGCTGGGGAGCAGATGAGCAGCGCCTCTTGCAGGTGCGTGCTAAGAGCGCCCACCGAAACCGCGTGCCTATCCTTGGAGTTGGAAGCCGCCGGAAGGACCGAGCTAGGCGAGCCCGGCGGCGTCAGGCTGTCTCGTGAGCGCCTCCTATCCAAGCCCGGAGACAGCGAACAGAGCAGACTGCGACCCCTAGATGGTGCAGCGCGATCAGACGGTGCCATATCTCCCAGCGGCTGCGGGATACGGCGCCACACCAAGGCGCCAGTCCGGTATCGACGTAGCTGGGCGAGAGGAGTGCGCTCAGCATGGTCACCCGTGGGCATGACACCCCCATCTGCCACCATGGCTTGCCCCTCGCGCCGGCGATCACGCCGGTCCTCCTGGCGACGGTCATCACGGCGCTCCCCGCGCTCACCGCCCGCACGCGAGCGACTGCGGAAAAAGTGGTCGCCCCAGGATCTTTGTCGCTCGGGATCGCGGCCGCGCCTGTCGTCGCCGCCACCTCTGTCGCGGCGACGCCTCTCGTCATCATCATCGCGGCGTCGCCTATCGTTGTCGTCATTGCGTCCGGCCTCGACCACGGGCTGACCCCGATCGCGGACAGCAGCCTCGCCATCCACCACACCATATTGCCAGTCAAATTTGTGCTGAAAACGTGATGTTGACGCGCCTTGAGTGAAGTCTTCATGAATGTCGAGGTGGATGATGACCCTGTAGGTGAGCCCCTTCCGTCCATGCTGCGTCGCCGAGGAGCTGCCAGCGACGACGCTGAAGCCAGGGAGGGGGCCCGTGCTGGAGACGACGATGTTGTCACCGGACGCGTAGCTGCCGATGATGGTGAGCCACATGACCTTTGGGATGGAAGAAGGATTCGCCGTCTAGGCCCAAAGGTTGAGGGAGGACGCGTCCGCCTTCTGAGTTGTGGCAGCGTCAAAGTAGTGAGGCACCGCTGCACTCTGGAGCAGCTTCGCAACGACCTCCTCGTTCCAGGCGTTGAGGGGCACGTTCTCCAGGCAGAGGTGGACGTGGTGGCGCAGCTCGATGGCGTCGGTGTGCGCGCGGGGCGACCAGCTGGAGACCCGGATGTCCAGCTCGACGACGACGAACTTGCCTGGAGCTGCGGTGACGGCGTCGCGGTGGTACTGGTGACGGAAGGTGACGAAGAAGTCTTCTGGGTAGTGAGGGATGACGTCGAAGAACTCCTTGCTGATTCAGGTGTGGCTGTGGATGGCATCCGCGATAGCAGCGGCAAACACGCGGGCGACGACCACCGAGCCACACCAAGGCCGCATTGCTCATCAGGAAGCCGACCTGCTGCTCGAGGGCTGGGGTGGTGGCCATGATCACCACGCCTTCGGCCGGCCGTGTCTCCAGATCCCCCATGCGAGGCATGCTTGCCAACGACACCGGGGGAAGCTGAGCCGACGCCTGGACCGCAGTTGGCGGAGGAGGCGCGGTAGGGGGTGTAGGTGCCGCTGCAGGTGGAGGTGGAGCCGCAGCAGCCGGACGGAGAAGGGGGTGTAGGGGGTGTAGGTGCCGCTGCAGGTGGAGGTCAACGCCCACAACTACTTTGTGTTCTACTCGTGCATAGAATCTACGTAATAGACCTGGCTCATGATGCCACTGTTGGGGAACGTAGCAGAAATTCAAAATTTTCCTACGTGTCACCAAGATCTATCTATGGAGAGACTAGCAACGAGGGGAAGGAGAGTGCATCTACATACCCTTGTAGATCGCTAAGCGGAAGCGTTAAAGTGAACGGGGTTGATGGAGTCGTACTCGTCGTGATCCAAATCACCGATGACCAAGTGCTGAACGGACGACACCTCCGCGTTCAACACACGTACAGCCCGGTGACGTCTCCCAAGCCTTGATCCAACAAGGAGAGAGGGAGAGGTTGAGGAAGACTCCATCCAGCAGCAGCACAACGGCGTGGTGGTGATGGAGGAGCGTGGCAATCCTGCAGGGCTTTGCCAAGCACCACAGAAGAGGAGGAAGAGAGAGATGCAGGGCTGCACCAACGAGAGATCGAATCGCGTGTGTTATGGGCAGCCCTAGGCCTCATATATATAGGGGAAGGGGAGGGGCTGCACCCCCTCTAGGGTTCCCACCCCTAGGGGGCGGCAGCCCTAGATGGAGAGAGGGAGGCGCCCCCTAGGGTGGGCCTTAGGCCCATCTAAGCCTAGGGTTTCCCCTTTTTTTCCTCCTTGCTGCCCCTTGGGCCTTGTGGGAGGCGCACCAGCCCACTTAGGGGCTGGTCCCTCACCACCCTTGGCCCATGCAAACCTCCGGGGCAGGTGGCCCCACTTGGTGGACCCCCGGGACCCTCCCGGTGGTCCCGGTACATTACCGATAAACCCCGAAACTCTTCCGGTGACCAAAACAGGACTTCCCATATATAAATCTTTACCTCCGGACCATTCCGGAACTCCTCGTGACGTCCGGGATCTCATCCGGGACTCCGAACAACATTCGTTAACCACATACAAACTTCCTTTATAACCCTAGCGTCATCGAACCTTAAGTGTGTAGACCCTACGGGTTCGGGAGACATGCAGACATGACCGAGACGTTCTCCGGTCAATAACCAACAGCGGGATCTGGATACCCATGTTGGCTCCCACATGTTCCACGATGATCTCATCGGATGAACCATGATGTCAAGGACTTAATCAATCCCGTATACAATTCCCTTTGTCCATCGGTATGATACTTGCCCGAGATTCGATCGTCGGTATCCCGATACTTTGTTCAATCTCGTTACCGACAAGTCTCTTTAATCCTTCCGTAACACATCATCCCGTGATCAACTCCTTGATCACATTGTGCACAATATGATGATGTCCTACCGAGTGGGCCCAGAGATACCTCTCCGTTTACACAGAGTGACAAATCCCAGTCTCGATTCGTACCAACCCAACAGACACTTTCGGAGATACCTGTAATGTACCTTTATAGCCACCCAGTTACATTGTGACGTTTGGCACACCCAAAGCACTCCTACGGTATCCGGGAGTTGCACAATCTCATGGTTTAAGGAAATGATACTTGACATTAGAAAAGCTTTAGCATACGAACTACACGATCTTTGTGCTAGGCTTAGGATTGGGTCTTGTCCATCACATCATTCTCCTAATGATGTGATCCCGTTATCAACGACATCCAATGTCCATGGTCAGGAAACCGTAACCATCTATTGATCAACGAGCTAGTCAACTAGAGGCTTACTAGGGACATGGTGTTGTCTATGTATCCACACATGTATCTGAGTTTCCTATCAATACAATTATAGCATGGATAATAAACGATTATCATGAACAAGGAAATATAATAATAACCAATTTATTATTGCCTCTAGGGAATATTTCCAACAGTCTCCCACTTGCACTAGAGTCAATAATCTAGTTCACATCGCCATGTGATTAACATTCACAGGTCACATCGCCATGTGACCAACATCCAAAGAGTTTACTAGAGTCAATAATCTAGTTCACATCACTATGTGATTAACACTCAATGTGTTCTGGGTTTGATCATGTTGCTTGTGAGAGAGGTTTTAGTCAACGGGTCTGAGCCTTTGAGATCCGTGTGTGCTTTACAAATCTCTATGTCATCTCCTAGATGCAGCTACCACGTTCTATTTGGAGCTATTCCAAATAACTGTTCTACTAGGAGCTATTCTAAATTGTTGCTCCATTATACGTATCCGGTATCTCTACTCAGAGCTATCCGGATAGGTGTTAAGCTTGCATCGACGTAACCCTTTACGACGAACTCTTTTACCACCTCCATAATCGAGAAAATTCCTTAGTCCACTAGTTACTAAGGATAACTTTGACCGCTGTCCTGTGATCCTTTCTTGGATCACTCTTGTACCCCTTGACTGACTCATGGCAAGGCACACTTCAGGTGCGGTACACAGCATAGCATACTGTAGAGCCTATGTCTTAAGCATAGGGGACGACCTTCGTCCTTTCTCTCTATTCTGCCGTGGTCGAGCTTTAACTTCATACCTTACAACTCAGGCAAGAACTCCTTCTTTGACTGATCCATCTTGAACACCTTCAAGATCATGGCAAGGAATGTGCTCATTTGAAAGTACCATTAAGCGTTTTGATCTATCCTTATAGATCTCGATGCTCAATGTTCAAGTAGCTTAATCCAGGCTTTCCATTGAAAAACACTTTCAAATAACCCTATATGCTTTCCAGAAATTCTACATCATTTCTGATCCATAATATGTCAACAACATATACTCATCAGAAATTCTATAGTGCTCCCACTCACTTCCTTGGAAATACAAGTTTCTCATAAACTTTGTATACACCAAAATCTTTGATCATCTCATCAAAGCATACATTCCAACTCCGAGATGCTTACTCCAGTCCTTAGAAGGATTGCTGGAGCTTTGCATACTTATTAGCATATTTCAGGATTGACAAAACCTTCCGGTTGTATCACATACAACCTTTCCTCAAAAATCATCGAGGAAACAATGTTTTGACATCCTATCTGCAAGATTTCATAAACAATGCAGTGACTGCTAATATAATTCCAACAGACTCTTAGCATCGCTACGAGTGAGAAAGTCTCATCGTAGTCAACTCCTTGAACTTGTCGGGAAACTTCTTAACGACAAGTCGAGCTTTCTTAATGGTGACATTTACCATCATTGTCCGTCTTCCGTTTAAAATCCATCTATACTCAACATCCTCACGACCATCGAGCTGTTCTGTCAAAGTCTACACTTTGTTTCCATACATGGATCCTCTCTCGGATTTTATGGCCTCGAGCCATTTATCGGAATCCGGGCCCACCATCGCTTCTCCATAGCTCGTAGGTTCATTGTTGTCTAGCAAGATGACTTCCAAGACAGGATTATGTACCACTCTGAAGTAGTACGCATCCTTGTCATCCGACGAGGTTTGGGAGTGACTTGATCCGATCATCAAGTCTCCACCATCCTCCCACTCAATTCTTTCGAGAGAAACTTTTCCTCGAGAAAGGACCCGATTCTAGAAACAATCCCTTATTGCTTTCGAATCTGAGACAGGAGGTATACCCAACTGTTTTGGGTGTCCTATGAAGATGCATTTACCCGCTTTGGGTTCGAGCTTATCAGCCTGAAACTTTTTCACATAAGCATCGCAGCCCCAAAGCATTGAGAAATGACAGCTTAGGTTTCTCTAAACCATAGTTCATACGGTGTCATCTCATCGGAATTACGTGGTGCCCTATTTAAAGTGAATGTGGTTGTCTCCAATGCCTAACCCATAAATTATTGTGGTAATTCGATAAGAGACATCATGGTATGCATCATATCCAATAGGGTGCAGTTATGATGTTCGGACACACCATCACACTATGGTGTTCCAGGCTGTATTAGTTGTGAAACAATTTCCACAATGTCTTAATTCTGTGCCAAACTCGTAATTCAGATATTCATCTCTATGATCATATCATATATATTTTATTCTCTTGTCACGACGATCTTTCAACTTCACACTGAAATTACTTGAACCTTTCAATAATTCAGACTCGTGATTCATCAAGTAAATATACTCAACATCTACTCAACTCATCTGTGAAGTAAGAACATAACGATATCCACTACATGCCTCAGCACTCATTGGACTGCACACATCAAAATGTATTACTTCCAACAAGTTGCTTTCTAGTTCCATTTTACTGAAAAACGAGGCTTTCAGTCATCTTGCCCACGTGGTATGATTTGCATGTCTCAAGTGATTCAAAATCAAGTGAGTTCAAACGGTCCATTTTCATGGAGTTTCTTCATGCATATACACCAATAGACATGGTTCGCATGTCTCAAACTTTTTGAAAACGAGTGAGCCCAAAGAACCATCAACATGGAGCTTCTTCATGCGTTTTATACCGATATGACTTACGTGGCAGTGCCACAAGTAGGTGGTACTATCATTACTATCTTTTGGCATGAACATGTGTATCACTACGATCGAGATTCAATAAATCATTCATTTTAGGTGTAGGACCATTGAAGGTATTATTCAAATAAACAGAGTAACCATTATTCTCCTTAAATGAATAACCGTATTGCGATAGACATAATCCAATCATGTCTATGCTCAACGCAAACACCAATCTCGATGGTAGAGGGAGCGTGCGATGCTTGATCATATCAACATTGGAAACACTTCCAACACATATCGTCAGCTCACCTTTAGCTAGTCTCCGTTTATTCCGTAGCTTTTATTTCGAGTTACTAACACTTAGCAACCGAACTGGTATCTAGTACCCTGGTGCTACTAGGAGTACTAGTAAAGTACACATCAACACAATGTATATCCAATATACTTCTGTCGACCTTGCCAGCCTTCTAATCTACCAAGTATCTAGGGTAATTCCGCTCCAGTGGCTGTTCCCCTTATTACAGAAGCACTTAGTCTCGGGTTTGGGTTCAACCTTGGGTTTCTTCACTAGAGTAGCAGCTGAATTGCCGTTTCATGAAGTATCCCTTCTTGCCCTTGACCTTCTTGATACTAGTGGTTTCATCAACCATCAACAATTGATGCTCCTTCTTGATTTCTACATTGGTGTCAAACATCGCGAATATCTCAAGGATCATCATATATGTCCTTGATATATTATAGTTCATCATGAAGCTCTAGCAGCTTGGTGGTAATGACTTCGGAGAAACATCATTATCTTATCTAGAAGATCAACTCCCACTCGATTCAAATGATTGTTGTACTCAGACAATCTGAGCACAAGCTCAATAATTGAGCTTTTCTCCCTTAGTATGTAGGCTAAGAAAACCGTCGGAGGTCTTATACCTGTTGACGTGGGCACGAGCCTGAAATCCCAATTTCAGCCCTCAAAACATCTGATATGTTTCGTGACGTTTCAAAACGTCTATGGTGCCTCAACTCTAAACCGTTTAACTGAACTATCACGTAGTTATCAAAACGTGTATGTCAGATGTTCGAGGTTCAGCACACTGAGCGGTGCATTAAGGACATAAGCCTTCTACGAAGCAATGAGGACAATCCTCAGTTTACGGACCTAGTCCGCATAATTGCTACTATCAACTTTCAACTAAATTTTTCTCTAGGAACATATCTAAACAGTAGAACTGAAGCGCGAGCTACGACATAATTTGCAAAAATCCTTTTGACTATGTTCAGGATAATTAAGTTCATCTTATGAACTCACACTCAGATAGACATCCCTCTAGTCATCTAAGTGATTACATGATCCGAGTCAACTAGGCCGTGTCCGATCATCACGTGAGACGGACTAGTCATCATCGGTGAACATCTTCATGTTGATCGTATCTACCATACGACTCATGCTCGACCTTTCGGTCTTCTGTGTTCCGAGGCCATGTCTGTACATGCTAGGCTCGTCAAGTTAACCCTAAGTGTTTTGCATGTGTAAAACTATCTTACACCCGTTGTATGTGAACGTCTGAATCAAACACCCGATCATCACGTGGTGCTTTGAAACAACGAACTGTCGCAACGGTGCACAGTTAGGGGAGAACACTTCTTGAAATTGTTGTAAGGGATCATCTTATTTACTACCGTCGTTCTAAGCAAATAAGATGTATAAACATGATAAACATCACAAGCAATCAAATAGTGACATGATATGGCCATCATCGCTTTGCTCCTTTTGATCTCCATCTTCGGGGCTCCATGATCATCATCGTCACCGGCATGACACCATGATCTCCATCATCATGATCTCCATCATCATGATCTCCATCATCGTGTCTTCATGAAGTTGTCTCGCCAACTATTACTTCTACTACTACAGCTAACGGTTAGCAATAAAGTAAAGTAATTACATGACATTTATGTTGACACGCAGGTCATAAATAAATAAAGACAACTCCTATGGCTCCTGCCGGTTGTCATATTCATCGACATGCAAGTCGTGATTCCTATTACAAGAACATGATCAATCTCATACATCACATATATCATTCATCACATCCTTTGGCCATATCACATCACATAGCATACCCTGCAAAAACAAGTTAGACGTCCTCTAATTGTTGTTTGCATGTTTTACGTGGCTGCTATGGGTTTCTAGCAAGAACGTTTCTTACCTATGCAAAGACCACAACGTGATATGCCAATTGCTATTTACCCTTCATAAGGACCCTTTTCATCGAATCCGATCCGACTAAAGTGGGAGAGACAGATACCCGCCAGCCACCTTATGCAACTACTGCATGTTTGTCGATGGAACCGGTCTCATGTAAGATTACGTGTAAGGTTGGTCCGGGCCGCTTCATCCCACGATGTCGCCGAATCAAGATAAGACTTGTAATTGAACAAAATCAACGCCCACAACTACTTTGTGTTCTACTCGTGCATAGAATCTACGTAATAGACCTGGCTCATGATGCCACTGTTGGGGAACGTAGCAGAAATTCAAAATTTTCCTACGTGTCACCAAGATCTATCTATGGAGAGACTAGCAACGAGGGGAAGGAGAGTGCATCTACATACCCTTGTAGATCGCTAAGCGGAAGCGTTCAAGTGAACGGGGTTGATGGAGTCGTACTCGTCGTGATCCAAATCACCGATGACCAAGTGCCGAACGGACGGCACCTCCGCGTTCAACACACGTACAGCCCGGTGACGTCTCCCAAGCCTTGATCCAGCAAGGAGAGAGGGAGAGGTTGAGGAAGACTCCATCCAGCAGTAGCACAACGGCGTGGTGGTGATGGAGGAGCGTGGCAATCCTGCAGGGCTTCGCCAAGCACCACAGAAGAGGAGGAAGAGAGAGATGCAGGGCTGCACCAACGAGAGATCGAATCGCGTGTGTTATGGGCAGCCCTAGGCCTCATATATATAGGGGAAGGGGAGGGGTTGCGCCCCCTCTAGGGTTCCCACCCCTAGGGGGGCGGCAGCCCTAGATGGGGAGCAAGGGGGCGGCCAAGAGGGGGAGAGAGGGAGGCGCCCCCTAGGGTGGGCCTTAGGCCCATCTAAGCCTAGGGTTTCCCCTTTTTTTCCTCCTTGCTGCCCCTTGGGCCTTGTGGGAGGCGCACCAGCCCACTTAGGGGCTGGTCCCTCACCACCCTTGGCCCATGCAAACCTTCGGGGCAGGTGGCCCCACTTGGTGGACCCCCGGGACCCTCCCGGTGGTCCCGGTACATTACCGATAAACCCCGAAACTCTTCCGGTGACCAAAACAGGACTTCCCATATATAAATCTTTACCTCCGGACCATTCCGGAACTCCTCGTGACGTCCGGGATCTCATCCGGGACTCTGAAAAACATTCGTTAACCACATACAAACTTCCTTTATAACCCTAGCATCATCGAACCTTAAGTGTGTAGACCCTACGGGTTTGGGAGACATGCAGACATGAACGAGACGTTCTCCGGTCAATAACCAACAGCGGGATCTGGATACCCATGTTGGCTCCCACATGTTCCACGATGATCTCATCGGATGAACCACGATGTCAAGGACTTAATCAATCCCGTATACAATTCCCTTTGTCCATCGGTACGATACTTGCCCGAGATTCGATCGTCGGTATCCCGATACCTTGTTCATTCTCGTTACCGACAAGTCTCTTTACTCGTTCCGTAACACATCATCCCGTGATCAACTCCTTGATCACATTATGCACAATATGATGATGTCCTACCGAGTGGGCCCAGAGATACCTCTCCGTTTACACGGAGTGACAAATCCCAGTCTCGATTCGTACCAACCCAACAGACACTTTCGGAGATACCTGTAATGTACCTTTATAGCCACCCAGTTACGTTGTGACGTTTGGCACACCCAAAGCACTCCTACGGTATCCGGGAGTTGCACAATCTCATGGTCTAAGGAAATGATACTTGACATTAGAAAAGCTTTAGCATACGAACTACACGATCTTTGTGCTAGGCTTAGGATTGGGTCTTGTCCATCACATCATTCTCCTAATGATGTGATCCTGTTATTAACGACATCCAATGTCCATGGTCAGGAAACCGTAACCATCTATTGATCAACGAGCTAGTCAACTAGAGGCTTACTAGGGACATGGTGTTGTCTATGTATCCACACATGTATCTGAGTTTCCTATCAATACAATTATAGCATGGATAATAAACGATTATCATGAACAAGGAAATATAATAATAACCAATTTATTATTGCCTCTAGGGCATATTTCCAACACTGGATGGGGTCCCTGCAGTCGATGGCGATGTGGCCTTTAGTATTGCACCGGAAGCAGCGACGCCGCTCCCTCCATTGCCTTGAATGCGGGCCTGCAGCGGCACCCCGGCTGCTGGCAGCTGGACGCAGGTTCCGTCTTGAATGCCGGTGGGTGGGAGGGGTGGATTTCCTCCACCAGTATGGGGGTTTGACCTCCTCCCAACGCACGTTTAGCCGTGGATCCGGCGTACGGCCAGTCCCGGCCGCAGGCACACCCCAACGAACATTAAGAGCGGACGCAGCGGCAGGAGCCTGCCCAGATACAAATTGCCGGCTTTCGGTGGGAGCAGAGCTCGGAGCCCCGCGCATGGCATCGGCGAAGGATGGGGCGCCACGCCCCTTAATGCCGCGCAGAGCAGCGGTCGTCTCAACCCCAGCTGGAGCGCAGCTGCCATCTTGAATGCGGCCGGTGGAGGCTTCCCGCAAGTTGAAGGAGTGTAGCGGGGTTTCCGGGACAAAGGACGACCCTGACGGCGCCGGCCGGCGCACGTCAGAAGGGGGCTTGCGAATCTGGATCTGGTAGGGGGGCGGGGGCGGGGTGGGGAAACCTGGCGATCTTGAGGGGGTAACTGACGCATGGGAGGCAGGAGAGCCGGGGGACGCGGGCGACTCAGCTGCCATGGGGCTGGTGGCTGCGGCCACCGGAGCGGCGGGGCGTAGGGAGAGCACGGCGCGGTCGCCTGAGCCGACGCAGGAGACGACTAAGCTTAGTGTGGTGTCGGTGATTTGGGTACTTTTGCAATTCAATGGGGACCTCTATCTGTCCGCGAAGCGGTCAGGACGTCCGTTTTCCGGCAAAGTGGAGACAAATGTGGGGGAGATAGTCGCTGACCATTTTGTGCGTGATCTTCGTGAGCTCACTGGTACCTGAGTCGGCCGCGAAAGCGGACGCCGAGTTGGAGGAGTAGCCAGAGTTGTTGGACCTCGAGGCGCTGGAGTCGCTGGAGTAGGTTGATCCGGTCTGACCGGAACCGGAGAGAGTTGATCTGATGCGCCACTCCGGGCAGGTGACGCTGACGCTCCGGATTGAGTCGCGGTAGGAGTTGGGCGGCGGGCCTAAGGCATCTGTGAAGCCGGTGGTGCTCTCCTCTGGCACGGAAGAAAATTGCCCCGCCGTGCTCTCCTCCGGCACGGAAGCAAGCTGCGCCGGCGTGCTGGTGCTGCTACCTTGAAACAGCTCTCTGAGACTGCTGAACGCGCTTGACAGGTGGTCCGCCATGGTCTTACTTTGTAAAGCTCGAAGAGATTGACAGGGGAGAAAACTATGAGAATTGGGAATTGCCAGGCCGGAATCAACACTAAAGCCGATGATGCGACGATAGTTTCGATGAGAGATTCCGCTATAATTTATGATAAAAATGCCAATTGCCGGAACCTCGTGACAGAGGCTGATGGACGCATCAATATACCCATCACATACATGGTTGAAATCAAGAAGGGAGTGGCGACTTAGAGTAGTCAGTTCCACCTGGAGCAATTACTCCAGAATATCAACATATGAAACCACCTCGCAAGATAATTAACATGAGGCATAACAGTGCACAGATAATAACTTGTCCATTAGACATTAGAGTTCCACAGAATCTGCTGTTAGGAAGAATACCATGTGGTAGAAGCAGCAAACGAAGCAGTACCGAGCTTGAATTCACCCTCCAATAGCACATGCATTCATTGGAATTATGTTTGCACAACTGACGTTCATAGCAGTCATGAAAACACACTGTGTATATATCAAAATTGTTGTAGAAGCAGAGTCAAAATTACAAGTTTGAGTGCATCTGCTTTATCAACAACAGGGAAGCAGAAAAGAATATTAGACCACAACAAATAAGTTAACCATTAGCGCAATGTGCAATTGCAAACATGGTGGCATTCATGAATAATATACTCTTAGGGAAGAAACAATTGAAGGTGAAAGCAGTGCCTCATGTTGCAATTTACGTAGCAGAATGATCAATCCAGTGAACCCCGTGGAACACAAAGAAACCTGCATTCATTTGAGAGCACAAAGAAGAATATTACTTGAAAATAAAACATGCAGAATTTGAGGGAGAGTGGAGGTATGAACGAGGGAACACTTGTGGAAGGCCAGAGGCGGGGTGTCTAATTATCGATCTGAGTGTCAGGCATGCCTGCCTAGGAAGGATTTGTGTGAGGAGAAGCTGGACAGCGAAAATTATGTAGATGTGATAAATCGATATTGTAACTGACCTCCAATTATGGGTCGCCGGTGAGTGCACCCCATCAATTTGCCACTAATGGTCCGTTGCAACAACTCCCCTAATGGAGTATAAATTAATTCCTTTTTTAGGGGTGTATAAAGTCTTTATCTTTACCTAATCTGATACGAGGAACCCCATCTCCCTCTCTTTGTCAATCGCATATCTAGCATAGAGATCACATTTTGCGCTCACAAAGGTTTCGGATTTTGCGTGGAAACTGGAATTTCATCAACTGGTCACATTATTACAAATGTTTTGTATAACTGGCTACCCACTATTGTTGAATAGATGGATAACTTGGTCACCGTTTGTGATGGCAGCAAAGATTAGAATTGATAACATGGATGGGTGGGGCATAATAATAGTAATAATAATAATAATAACATATATATCTTGTCTGTGACAGAGAAGAAAAAGGAAAGAGTGGATAGGTAAGTAAGGAAGCAAATGGAAATGAATCCAAAGAATGAAGGAAAGAAGGATTTCGGTTTTGAAAAAGGAAATAGATTGAATCTTGCTGCTGAAGGAACACGGATTTCGCTCTTGAAGAAGGAACTATGCAGCCGCGCCTATGGTCAGAGGGACATGACGTAATGTGAGCCGGAAGCATGCATGCACCGGGGGTCGAGATGCCGGGCTGCATGCACGCCTGCTTGGTCGGACGTGCTCGCTATGACCATCATTCTCTTTCTCCGCTCTCATGAAAGTTTTTAACTTGAAGTCAATATCCTTTTAGTTCTTACAAAAACACCTCTAATTTTAATATATCTCCTCTGAAAAAACGATTCGTCTAGGAGTTGGAGGAGCGAGCGATCCGTCTACAACTCGGAGTAGACCAAATATCGATGGAAGCTTTCACGTTCGGTTTCGATTTAGAAACGCCGCCTACTTTCAAGCTGATGAAATTTAGCTTTCTTTGAAATATGAAAACTTTGTGTTGATGCTTTTCTTTACAAAAAAGTTTGCATTACTCTTGTCATGCCTGTTAGTAACCTTGTGAATTTCTTAGTGTGTCCACTAATATAAAAACACGGAAATGTTAACGCCCACACGTGTGGGCGTATGCATCTCGCCCACACGCGTGGATCCGCGTCCGTTCGTGAGCGCACGAATCTTGGCATGTTTCTAGTGCCACGTAGGACTGGCCTGGTGTGTGGGCGTTCAGCCGGTCGCCCACATGACCGTTTCACCACACAGGAAGGGCTGGTGTGTGGGCGTTCAGCAGTTCGCCCACACGCCACATTACACGCACACACAAGGGCTAGTGTGTGGGCATTTGCCATCTCGTCCACACGCCCGTCTCCTCTCCCACACCCAAGCTGCTAGTTGCCATGTGTTTTGCAGTGCACATGGCAACTGCCCCTAGTGTGCTTTATAAGCAGGTGGCAACTCTCTTTTTTTACCCGAATTTGCCATGTGTTTTGTAGGGTACACGACAACTGCCTAGTGTGCACGTAAACAGATGGCAACTCTCTTTTACCGAGTTGCCATATGTTTTTGCATGGTACATGGCAATTGCCCTAACGTGCATGTACATGGCAACTGCCCTAACATGCACGTAAGCAGATGGCAACTCTTCCTTTTTACATGGCAACAGCCCTAGCATGTTTGTGAGCACATGACAACTCTCTCAACTGCCTAGTGTTAGTATGTGGCAACTCCCAAAGTTATGAAATCATGGCAACTACATTAGATCAGACCATACATGGCAACTGCAGTTGAGCAACCATGGCAACTGCAGTTGTCCGACATGGCAACCGTAGTTCAGCGACATGGCAACTGCAGTTAAACGAACATGGACGAGGGTCTGGACCATGGCAACTGCGCGCACGCGGTGACTGTCACGCGTGGCGTGCGGGACCAGGAGGTACGAGGCCTGACATACGGGCGTGTGGGCGTTATCAACTTCGCCCACACGCACGCGTGTGAGAGGGATCGGGAGGGAAAAAAAGACGTGTGGGCGCTAGTTGTTTTGCCCACACGTAGGTGTGTGGGCTGTTCCTCTTATACACCATACAAAATGTGTGGACGGACTCCCTAACGTCCACACGTGTGGCACTTATCGGTGTCCTAAAAACAAGAAATATTCGAGCAATATCCACTATCCAGATGCCTAAACAGTAATTAATGGTGTATCAAGCAGCGTACTAGGTTTGACCAATGATGACAAGTTGCATGGCATAAAAACTATTTAGGCCGTTACATCATTAGTGACAATGAATAACGTTATTTCTTCCTATTATACTTTTATAAATTTCTTTATGCACTAATAATCTAAATTTGTGTTATTCAACCAGATATATTGACTCGGGATCATGTTTCATGTTCTGAACTACCGTCTTGAATAACTCTACTATCAATCGTTCCATTGTTATTGTTATCAGCGACATGTGTCCCGCGACCCAGTTTATCGACCTCGCCACCCCTGATTCATAGTAAAGCACATGTCTCCGAGCTTGATTCGCGTCACTTGAAGTCTCCCGTTGCAACGCACGAGCATATGAGCTAGTAATTACTCAATCACCAACTATTGGAGTTGAATCGACAGGGGACGATCGGCTGCCCTGGGGGGGGGGCTCCTTTTTTACGCCTCCTGCACCGCTTAGCGCTCCTGGCGCTCGTGCGCCTCCTTGTGGGTCGGCCCAACAACCTGTTCCAAAATTAGAAGCGATGAAGGAAACAACGCAACTACCATTCCACTAGGACCTCTTTGTTGTTTACAGTCCAAAGCCAAATCTACTTAATACATCTTCTATTACAATACATAAATTCTGGACACGTATAAATCATTTCAAAAAAAGAAAACATAAGTTTGGAAAAGAAAATCATAGATTTGGTAATAAAAAAGTTCACCAGTACGGATAAAAGTTCACGGAATTCGAAAAAGGTTCATCAATATAGAAAAAAATTCACAATATTAAAAAAAAGTTCATCGATTTTGAAACAAGTTCACAAAATGTGAAAGAAGTTCATCAATTTTTGAAAAAAAACCTAATTGAATTTGAAATACAAGTTCATCAAATGCAAAAAAAGTTCATCCAATTTGAGAAAAAGTTCATCAAATTTGAAAAAGTTCATCGAATTTGAAAGACAAAGTTCATTGATTTCAAAAAAAGTTCACCGAAATTAAATAAGTTCACCGATTTTCAACTAAGATCATCAAGTTTAAAAAAGAGCTCATCTATTTGGAAAAAGTTCAAAATTTTGATATTGAGTTCATCGATTTGAAAAGACATTATAACTGCGCAGTTGTGCTGCTTTTCTCTCTCTGAGGGTGGATGCGAAGATGCGCTAAAAATGACGGAGGGTGGAGGAGCTCGATTTTCTCTCTCTAATTTACTCTGTTCCGGGGGCGGTTGCGTGTTTCCAGGGGGTCAATTTTCCCCTGGTGTGGTGTGAGATTCGGGAGAAATTTGAAGAGTGTGTGAGATCCTGGGGCTAGGAACTTGCGTTACGTGGTTGAGTTGATTTTTTGCAGCACTATTACATGATCCCTACATGATGTATAGCGTTTTTTTGCCAGGGGATGCTAGTTTGTTCTGGCAGTTAGAGATATAATAGATGGGTTATGAACACCAACTCTTGCCTAGGAGATGAACACCAACTTGCCTGCACATAGGTGCCTCATTGTTTTACATTTTTCAGTTTGCATGCAGTCGTAGTGTTGCCCCACCAGCTTTTGTTTTCTGCCTAACATCTACACTGCTCTTGCCTAGCAGATGAACACCAACTTGCCTGCACACAGGTGCCTCATTGTTTTACATTTTTCAGTTTGCACGCAATCGTAGTGTTGCCCCACCAGCTTTTGTTTTCTCCCTAACATCTACACTTCTCTTGCCTAGGAGATGAACACCAACTTGCCTGCACACAGTTGCTAATTGCCCTTTGTCTTGCCTGCTTTTCACACTGCTATTTTTGCCTAGAAGATGAACACCAACTTGCCTAACATCCACACTACTCTCGCATAGAAGATGAACACCAACTTGCCTGCACACAGTTGCTAATTGCCCTTTGTTTTTCACTTATGCTTTGATGTTTTTGGAGAGAGCTTTCATATGGTGAATATTGTATGTTGCCTAAAAGCATTTTTCGACCTATATAGATTGCTAGCGTTACACTGGAAGACAAAGAGTTGGCTTGTCAAACTTTATCACGGGAGGGTAGTAATTGGAAGCTTGCTTAGCTCATTCATTTAAACGCCAATATTGGCATCCTTTAGGTAGCCACATGCGTGATATTTTCATGGTTTTTGCTTGGCAGATGCATGCGAACTTGCCTGCGTGGTTTGTCACATAACACTGTTTTATACTTGTCCTTATTATTTTTGCAGCGAATAATGTCTGGGAGCAGTAGTAAGGGCATCGAGCAAGACCCGCCTACAGCCAACCTTGATGACGAGCCTTCTCATCTTATCATCAGAGATTCCCAACCAGATGTACGCGGGCAGAAAAACATTTCTGAATTCTTTTTTTATATGTGGTGCATATACTGGTTAGTAGTCTCCAAATGTTCTTTCATGTCCTGTTTTTTATTGTTCGTTTGTTCCATTGTCTCTCCTGTAGGGTCGTAGTAATGCACCCATAATTGGTTACAAGCGTTGACGAGGGGCAAACGGTATTATAACTCGTGGGACGCGGCCATCAGATATTGATAACAATGAAGAGATATCCACAGATGTTGATAACGTCGCCGGAGTTGACAAAGATGTATGTCTCGACAAAGACCCTGAACATCGTACCAAGAAAGCAAAGTGCCAGAAGACTGCTAAAAACGAGGTAATGCACTGTTGCCTCACTTTTTAGCAGTCACTTTTTTCTTTCTAACATCTACACTGCTCTTGGCTAGGAGACGAACACCAACTTGCCTACACACAGTTGCTAATTGCCCTTTGTCTTGCCTGATTTTCACACTGCATTTTTTTTCCTAGAAGATGAACACCAACTTGCCTAACATCTACACTGCTCTTGTCTAGGAGATGAACACCAACTTGCCTACACACAGTTGCTAATTGCCCTTTGTCTTGCCTGATTTTCACACTGTTATTTTTTGCCTAGAAGATGAACACCAACTTGCCTGCACACAGTTGCTAATTGCCATTTGTCTTGCCTGATTTTCACACTGCTATTTTTTGCCTAGAAGATGAACACCAACTTGCCTAACATCTACACTGCTCTTGCATAGAAGATGGACACCAACTTGCCTGCGCACAGTTGCTAATTGCCCTTTTATCTTGCCAACTAATTGTGTTTTGAGTTGCCAAACCAATATATCTATACATAAATCTATCATGTTGATTCTTCTAATGAACTTTTTTTGGTGTTCCTGTTTTGTTTCTTTAGGGTTCTAGGAATAGGGGATCGCCTGCAAGGCTGTACAAACTAAACCAGTCACTTGTTCCTCTCCAGAAGGGTGAGATCATTAATAAAGAGTTTGGGGGTTTGTTGGATATTGCGGCAACTAGTATGGATGCAGATCTCAGCCAATGGATTATGAAGCACTACGACCCTGAGATGTCCCAAATTGTTATACCAGATAGGGGGAATATTCCTGTTGATGCAACGAGCGTGCATCGAATTTGGGGATTGCCAAACAGGGGCAGGAAGGTCTGCTTTGAGAATCGTCCTGACATCACAAAGGCCATCTACAACATCTACAATATCACAACCAAGAACTCACCAACCCTCACAGCATGGTGTAAGATGATTGTAAATATGAATGGAGCTTACGATGACAATTTTCTTCGTGCTTGGATAGCAGTTGCCTTTTCCCGCTTCCTTGCAGCATCAACAAGTCTAAGCATCTCGCCAAAAAGCTTCCCTACTGTCATGGATGTCAATGGTATAACAGAGGCGAATGTTTGCCATTTTGTTGTTGATCAGTTAAAGGCAGCATTTAAAGATGCAGGTACCAAGAAGAATGTTGTATGCTGCTGTGTTTTCCATCTCGTAGTAAGTGCATTAAACTCAAACGATTATCTCTCATTCTCAACACTATCCTCCATCTTGTTTGTTATATTGCAAACTTATATGTTTTATGTCTTCAATGTCATCTTTTTCATTTGCAGCTCTTGTACCTAGACTCGCTGGATGTGGATGAACCTATACCAAGTTCTACACCAAGAGTTTCGGTTTGGAATTCTGCTCTAATTGCAAAAGTTGTGAAGAAGGATAAGAAGGGCCCGGGTCAATATGTCAAACTGTGGGTAAGTCTTTTTTATTAGTTCACATATGCCTTTTTAGTTGTCTTCTGTCTAAAGTGCAAGTCACAACATTTAACCAAAAAACAGGCAACTCATGTATTTAAGTCTGGCAAGTCTTTTCATCTTGGCAAGCAACTCTTTAGACAATTTTCCAAGAAGCACCCCACATTTTTATGTTATGTACGGAGTATGTGTTTTATGATTCAACAACTGTCAATGTTCTTTTATGGTAGTGATCGAGTTTAACTTTTAGTGCACATGCACATCATGTACTCATCGTTTTTCTTTGTTTTTTTGTGATGGCTCACATCAGTTGAAGACCGAGTTTTCCCGGTGTGTTGACGACAGCTTATTCGGAAGCATGGATCACATCACAAAATTTGTTGCAGCAAGATTACCCAACTCCTATGATAAAGAAGTAACTCATTTTATCCCCTGGCAATTTCTAACCATGTTTGCATGCAATTTCTTACTTGAGAGTAGGCAACTCAATTTTTCAATTTTATTGTCATTTTAAATCCGCAAAAGGTCTGAATTTCTTATCATGAACTGCTTTTATAGGCAACTTTGTCATAGTATGTTTGGATGTGCTAAGCTTCCCCTCAATTCTCCCTATTTTTTTGCAGAAACAAAAGAAGCTCTCAGTCATTGTCCATGAAATGTGCTCAGAAATTTCGCACTTAGTTGGAAAGCTTGTTCATGCATTTGGCAGGATTGATGAGAAGGAAACTGAGACAGACATGGCAGAGCCTAGTAAAGTTGGAACAAGTAGGCAACATTCTAAGAAAAGAAGGGAACAACCGGCCAGTGATAGCGAAGAAGCATTGTACCAGTCAGATACTGATGGTAGCGATGAAGGTGATAGCGATTTTGAGGAATCAGATGATGATGCAGACAAAACTGCTAACGACAGTGATGGAGACTCTAGCGATGACGATGGTGATGAAGTCGAAAGCAAAGATGGTGGGCGCAACCCTAATGAAGGAAGAGTGGAACATGATCACTATGAGGTTCAATGAGGTAACACAGAGGAAAGTAATTATGCAGAGGAAGATGATGAAGAGAACGAAGATGAAGATAATGAAGAGGATGGGAAGGGAGATGATGAGAATGATGATGATGACGATGATGACGATGATGATGTGGGTAAAGGTGGTGATAAGGATGAAGATAAGGAGGAGGATGGAAAGGGTGGTGATAAGCCTGATGAACAGAATAGTGGAGGAAACAGCAGTGGCCACATCGATGGTGGTGGGGACGCTAGGTATGAGGATGGAGCAGCTGGCAGCTCGGATAGCGAAGAAGAGGAGAGCACACTACAGTTTCTACTTCAAAAATAAGAAGGTTTTTGAAGCTAAAGTGTCTGATGAGTCTTACTCATTTAATATCAGAGACATTGTGATGATGGAGCAGGAAAATAATTTGCCAGAAATCCCACTGCTTGAAGCCAATGATGTTTGTGATGGGCCATCAGGTGCATGGGAAGCGAAAAAGCTTTTTCAAGACCTTTTGGATGGATTAGAGATAAAGGAAGTGTGCACAATGAACTTTGAGGAATTATGCCCGAAAGACACTCGCAAGAGAATAATGCGGGAAATAGGTGCAGAACATGTCTTGGAAAGCAAAGATGAGGTAGTTGTACAGAAGCAACTACCACCTCTCCCACCCAAGAAGAAAAAGAATGTCAGCTTCATCCTGCAGCCAACAATAGTGACCGCAACAGTAGAGGAGCTGCAAGCAAGCCGGGTGAATAATAACTTGCAAGGCCAGGGTGCAAAACAAAGGGTGCTAGCTATTAAGAAATCCAGACATTTAAAGGAGCAAAAACAGGGAACTACTTTAGAAAATGAGGCAAGGTGTGTCATTGACAAGCCCAGCTGCATTCAAACGGAATATCAAGCTCGACATTAGCTTCTAATGGCCCAGGATGCAACAAGGTTGCAGTTTGTGGAGTACCAACAGCGCCAGAGCAAGATGAGGCTGCGATCATGTATCCCAAATGTTGGGGAACGTAGTAATTTCAAAATTTTCCTACGCACACGCAAGATCATGGTGATGCATAGCAACGACGGGGAGAGTCTGATCTACGTACCCTTGTAGATCGCAACGGAAGCGTTGACACAACGTAGAGGAAGTAGTCGTACGTCTTCTTCCCGATCCGACCGATCCAAGAACCGTTACTCCGGCACCTCCGAGTTTTTAGCACACGTACAGCTCGATGACGATCCCCGGGCTCCGATCCACCAAAGCTTCGGGGAGGAGTTCCGTCAGCACGACGGCATGGTGACGATCTTGATGTTCTACCGACGCAGGGCTTCGCCTAAGCACTACAACGATATGATCGAGGTGGAATATGGTGGCAGTGGGCACCGCACACGGCTAAGGAACGATCTCAAAGATCAACTTGTGTGTCTAGAGGTGCCCCCTGCCTCCGTATATAAAGGAGCCAAGGGGGAGGGGGCCGGCCAGCCAAGGAGGGCGCGCCAAGGGAGTCCTACTCCCTCTGGGAGTAGGATTCCCCCCCAATCCTAGTTGGAATAGGATTCCTTGTGGGGGGGAAGAGAGAGAGGGGGGCCGGCCACCTCTCCTTGTCCTAATAGGACTAGGGGAGGGGGAGGCGCGCGGCCACCTTGGGCTGCCCCTTTCTCCTTTCCACTAAAGCCCATTAAGGCCCATATGGTTCCCGGGGGGTTCCGGTAACCTCCCGGTACTCCGGTAAAATCCCGATTTCACCCGGAACACTTCCGATAACCAAATATAGGCTTCCAATATATCAATCTTTATGTCTCGACCATTTCGAGACTCCTCGTCATGTCCGTGATCACATCCGGGACTCCGAACTAACTTCGGTACATCAAAATGCATAAACTCATAATAACTGTCATCGTAACGTTAAGCGTGCGGACCCTACGGTTCGCGAACAATGTAGACATGACTGAGACACATCTCCGGTCAATAACCAATAGCGGGACCTGGATGCCCATATTGGCTCCTACATATTCTACGAAGATCTTTATCGGTCGGACCGCATAACAACATACGGTGTTCCCTTTGTCATCGGTATGTTACCTGCCCGAGATTCGATCGTCGATATCCAATACCTAGTTCAATCTCGTTACCGGCAAGTCTCTTTACTCGTTCCGTAATACATCATCTCGCAACTAACTCATTAGTTGTAATGCTTGCAAGGCTTATGTGATGTGCATTACCGAGAGGGCCCAGAGATACCTCTCCGACAATCGGAGTGACAAATCCTAATCTCGAAATACGCCAACCCAACATCTACCTTTGGAGACACCTGTAGAGCTCCTTTATAATCACCCAGTTACGTTGTGACGTTTGGTAGCACACAAAGTGTTCCTCCGGTAAACGGGAGTTGCATAATCTCATAGTCATAGGAACATTTATAAGTCATGAAGAAAGCAATAGCAACATACTAAACGATCGGGTGCTAAGATAATGAAATGGGTCATGTCAATCAGATCATTCAACTAATGATGTGACCTCGTTAATCAAATAACAACACTTTGTTCATGGTTAGGAAACATAACCATCTTTGATTAACGAGCTAGTCAAGTAGAGGCATACTAGTGACACTAAGTTTGTCTATGTATTCACACATGTATTATGTTTCCGGTTAATACAATTCTAGCATGAATAATAAACATTTATCATGATGTAAGGAAATAAATAATAACTTTATTATTGCCTCTAGGGCATATTTCCTTCAGTCTCCCACTTGCACTAGAGTCAATAATCTAGATTACACAGTAATGATTCTAACACCCATGGAGCCTTGGTGCTGATCATGTTTTGCTCGTGGAAGAGGCTTAGTCAACGGGTCTGCAACATTCAGATCTGTATGTATCTTGCAAATCTCTATGTCTCCCACCTGGACTAGATCCCGGATGGAATTGAAGCGTCTCTTGATGTGTTTGGTCCTCTTGTGAAATCTGGATTCCTTTGCCAAGGCAATTGCACCAGTATTATCACAAAAGATTTTCATTGGACCCGATGCACTAGGTATGACACCTAGATCGGATATGAACTCCTTCATCCAGACTGCTTCGTTCGCTGCTTCCGAAGCAGCTATGTACTCCGCTTCACATGTAGATCCCGCTACGACGCTTTGTTTAGAACTGCACCAACTGACAGCTCCACCGTTTAATGTAAACACGTATCCGGTTTGCGATTTAGAATCGTCCGGATCAGTGTCAAAGCTTGCATCAACGTAACCTTTTATGGTGAGCTCTTTGTCACCTCCATATACGAGAAACATATCCTTAGTCCTTTTCAGGTATTTCAGGATGTTCTTGACCGCTGTCCAGTGATCCACTCCTGGATTACTTTGGTACCTCCCTGCTAAACTTATAGCAAGGCACACATCAGGTCTGGTACACAGCATTGCATACATGATAGAGCCTATGGCTGAAGCATAGGGAACATCTTTCATTTTCTCTCTATCTTCTGCAGTGGTCGGGCATTGAGTCTGACTCAACTTCACACCTTGTAACACAGGCAAGAACCCTTTCTTTGCTTGATCCATTTTGAACTTCTTCAAAATCTTGTCAAGGTATGTGCTTTGTGAAAGTCCAATTAAGCGTTTTGATCTATCTCTATAGATCTTTATGCCTAATATGTAAGCAGCTTCACCGAGGTCTTTCATTGAAAAACTCTTTTTCAAGTATCCCTTTATGCTATCCAGAAATTCTATATCATTTCCAATCAGCAATATGTCATCCACATATAATATCAGAAATGCTACAGAGCTCCCAATCACTTTCTTGTAAATACAGGCTTCTCCAAAAGTCTGTATAAAACCAAATGCTTTGATCACACTATCAAAGCGTTTATTCCAACTCCGAGAGGCTTGCACCAGTCCATAAATGGATCGCTGGAGCTTGCACACTTTGTTAGCTCCCTTTGGATCGACAAAACCTTCTGGTTGCATCATATACAACTCTTCTTCCAGAAATCCATTCAAGAATGCAGTATTGACATCCATCTGCCAAATTTCATAATCATAAAATGCAGCAATTGCTAACATGATTCTGACAGACTTAAGCATCGCTACGGGTGAGAAGGTCTCATCATAGTCAACCCCTTAAACTTGTCGAAAACCTTTTGCGACAAGTCGAGCTTTATAGACAGTAATATTACCGTCAGCGTCAGTCTTTTTCTTGAAGATCCATTTATTCTCAATTGCTTGTCGATCATCGGGCAAGTCAACCAAAGTCCATACTTTGTTCTCATACATGGATCCCATCTCAGATTTCATGGCTTCAAGCCACTTTGCTGAATCTGGGCTCACCATCACTTCTTCATAGTTTGTAGGTTCATCATGATCTAGTAGCATGACTTCCAGAACTGGATTACCATACCACTCTGGTGCGGATCTCACTCTGGTTGATCTACGAGGTTCAGTAGTATCTTGTCCTGAAGTTTCATGATCATCATCATTAGCTTCCTCACTAATTGGTATAGGTGTCACAGAAACAGTTTTCTGTGATGTACTACTTTCCAATAAGGCTGCAGGTACAGTTACCTCGTCAAGTTCTACTTTCCTCCCACTCACTTCTTTCGAGAGAAACTCCTTCTCTAGAAATGATCCATTCTAAGCAACGAATGTCTTGCCTTCGGATCTGTGATAGAAGGTGTACCCAACAGTCTCCTTTGGGTATCCTATGAAGACACATTTCTCCGATTTGGGTTCGAGCTTATCGGATTGAAGTTTTTTCACATAAGCATCGCAGCCCCAAACTTTAAAAAATGACAACTTTGGTTTCTTGCCAAACCATAGTTCATAAGGCTTCGTCTCAACGGATTTTGATGGTGCCCTATTTAACATGAATGCGGCCGTCTCTAAAGCATAACCCCAAAACGATAGCGATAAATCAGTAAGAGACATCATAGATCGCACCATATCTAGTAAAGTACGATTACGACGTTCGGACACACCATTGCGCTGTGGTGTTCCGGGTGGCGTGAGTTGCGAAACTATTCCACAATTTTTCAAATGTACACCAAACTCGTAACTCAAATATTCTCCTCCACGATCAGATCGTAGAAACTTTATTTTCTTGTTACGATGATTTTCAACTTCACTCTGAAATTCTTTGAACTTTTCAAATGTTTCAGACTTATGTTTCATTAAGTAGATATACCCATATCTGCTTAAATCATCTGTGAAAGTGAGAAAATAATGATATCCGCCACGAGCCTCAGTATTCATCGGACCACATACATCGGTATGTATGATTTCCAACAAATCTGTTGCTCTCTCCATAGTACCAGAGAACGGTGTTTTAGTCATATTGCCCATGAGGCATGGTTCGCAAGTACCAAGTGATTCATAATCAAGTGGTTCCAAAAGCCCATCAGTATGGAGTTTCTTCATGCGCTTTACACCGATATGACCTAAACGGCAGTGCCATAAATAAGTTGCACTATTATTATCAACTCTGCATCTTTTGGCTTCAACATTATGAATATGTGTGTTACTACTATCGAGATTCATCAAAAATAGACCACTCTTCAAAGGTGCATGACCATAAAAGATATTACTCATATAAATAGAACAACCATTATTCTCTGATTTAAATGAATAACCGTCTCGCATCAAACAAGATCCAGATATAATGTTCATGCTCAACGCTGGCACCAAATAACAATTATTTAGGTCTAATATTAATCCCGAAGGTTGATGTAGAGGTAGCGTGCCGACCGCGATCACATTGACTTTGGAACCGTTTCCCACGTGCATCGTCACCTCGTCCTTTGCCAGTGTTCGCTTAATCCGTAGTCCCTGTTTCGAGTTGCAAATATTACCAACAGAACCAGTATCAAATACCCAGGTGCTACTGCGAGCTCTAGTAAGGTACACATCAATAACATGTATATCACATATACCTTTGTTCACCTTGCCATCCTTCTTATCCGCCAAATACTTGGGGCAGTTCCGCTTCCAGTGACCAGTCTGCTTGCAGTAGAAGCACTCAGTTTCAGGCTTAGGTCCAGACTTGGGTTTCTTCTCCTGAGCAGCAACTTACTTGCCGTTCTTCTTGAAGTTCCCCTTCTTCTTCCCTTTGCCCTTTTTCTTGAAACTAGTGGTCTTACTGACCATCAACACTTGATGCTCCTTTTTGATTTCTACCTCCGCAGCTTTCAGCATTGCGAAGAGCTCGGGAATAGTCTTGTTCATCCCTTGCATATTATAGTTCATCACGAAGCTCTTGTAGCTTGGTGGCAGTGATTGGAGAATTCTATCAATGACGCAATCATCTGGAAGATTAACTCCCATCTGAATCAAGTGATCATTATACCCAGACATTTTGAGTATATGCTCACTGACAGAACTGTTCTCCTCCATCCTGCAGCTATAGAACTTATTGGAGACTTCATATCTCTCAATCCGGGCATTTGCTTGAAATATTAACTTCAACTCCGGGAACATCTCATATGCTCCATGACGTTCAAAACATCATTGAAGTCCCGATTCTAAGCCGTAAAGCATGGCACACTGAACTATCAAGTAGTCATCAGCTTTGCTCTGCCAGACGTTCATAACATCTGGTGTTGCTCCAGCAGCAGGCCTGGCACCCTGCGGTGCTTCCAGGACGTAATTCTTCTGAGCAGCAATGAGGATAATCCTCAAGTTACGGACCCAGTCCGTGTAATTGCTACCATCATCTTTCAACTTTGCTTTCTCAAGGAACGCATTAAAATTCAACGGAACAACAGCACGAGCCATCTATCTACAATCAACATAAACAAGCAAGATACTATCAGGTACTAAGTTCATGATAAGTTTAAGTTCAATTAATCAAATTACTTAAGAACTCCCACTTAGATAGACATCCCTCTAATCCTCTAAGTGATCACGTGATCCAAATCAACTAAACCATAACCGATCATCACGTGAGATGGAGTAGTTTTCATAGGTGAACATTGTTATGTTGATCATATCTACTATATGATTCATGCTTGACCTTTCGGTCTCCGTGTTCCGAGGCCATATCTGCATATGCTAGGCTCGTCAAGTTTAACCTGAGAATTCTGCGTGTGCAAAAACTGGCTTGCACCCGTTGTAGATGGACATAGAGCTTATCACACCCGATCATCACGTGGTGTCTGGGCACGCCGAACTTTGGCAACGGTGCATACTCAGGGAGAACACTTCTTGATAATTTAGTGCGAGATCATCTTATAATGCTACCGTCAATCAAAGCAAGATAAGATGCATAAAAAGATAAACATCACATGCAATCAATATAAGTGATATGATATGGCCATCATCATCTTATGCTTGTGATCTCCATCTCCGAAGCACCGTCATTATCACCATCGTCACCGGCGCGACACCTTCATCTCCATCGTAGCATCATTGTCGTCTCACCAATCTTATGCTTCCACGACTATCGCTACCGCTTAGTGATAAAGTAAAGCATTACATCACGATTGCATTGCATACAATAAAGCGACAACCATATGGCTCCTGCCAGTTGCCGATAACTCGGTTACAAAGCATGATCATCTCATACAATAAAATTTAGCATCATGTCTTGACCATATCACATCACAAAATGCCCTGCAAAAACAAGTTAGACGTCCTCTACTTTGTTGTTGCAAGTTTTACGTGGCTGCTACGGGCTTAAGCAAGAACCAATCTCACCTACGCATCAAAACCACAACGATAGTTTGTCAAATAGACTCCGTTTTAACCTTCGCAAGGACCGGGCGTAGCCACACTCGGTTCAACTAAAGTTGGAGAGACAGTCGCCCGCAAGCCACCTGTGTGCAAAGCACGTCGGGGGAACCGGTCTCGCGTAAGCGTACGCGTAAGGTTGGCCCGGGTCGTCTCGTCCAACAATACCGCCAAACCAAAGTATGACATGCTGGTAGGTAGTATGACTTGTATCGCCCACAACTCACTTGTGTTCTACTCGTGCATATAACATCAAACCATAAAACCTAGGCTCGGATGCCACTGTTGGGGAACGTAGTAATTTCAAAATTTTCCTACGCACACGCAAGATCATGGTGATGCATAGCAACGAGGGGGAGAGTCTGATCTACGTACCCTTGTAGATCGCAACGGAAGCGTTGACACAACGTAGAGGAAGTAGTCGTACGTCTTCTTCCCATTCCGACCGATCCAAGCACCATTACTCCGGCACCTCCGAGTTCTTAGCACACGTACAACTCGATGACGATCCCCGGGCTCCAATCCAGCAAAGCTTCGGGGAGGAGTTCTGTCAGCACGACGGCGTGGTGACGATCTTGATGTTCTACCGACGCAGGGCTTCGCCTAAGCACTACAACGATATGATCGAGGTGGAATATGGTGGCAGGGGGCACCGCACACGGCTAAGGAACGATCTCAAAGATCAACTTGTGTGTCTAGAGGTGCCCCTGCCTCCGTATATAAAGGAGCCAAGGGGGAGGGGGCCGTCCGGCCAAGGAGGGCACGCCAAGGGAGTCCTACTCCCTCTGGGAGTAGGATTCCCCCACCCCCCCAATCCTAGTTGGAATAGGATTCCTTGTGGGGGGGAACGAGAGAGAGGGGGGCCGGCCACCTCTCCTAGTCCTAATAGGACTAGGGGAGGGGGGACGCGCGCGACCACCTTGGGCTGCCCCTTTCTCCTTTCCACTAAAGCCCATTAAGGCCCATATGGTTCCCGGGGGGTTCCGGTAACCTCCCGGTACTCCAGTAAAATCCCGATTTCACCCGGAACACTTCCGATATCCAAATATAGGCTTCCAATATATCAATCTTTATGTCTCGACCATTTCGAGACTCCTCGTCATGTCCGTGATCACATCCGGGACTCCGAACTAACTTCGGTACATCAAAATGCATAAACTCATAATAACTGTCATCGTAACATTAAGCGTGCGGACCCTACGGTTCAAGAACAATGTAGACATGACTGAGACACATCTCCGGTCAATAACCAATAGCGGGACCTGGATGCCCATATTGGCTCCTACATATTCCATGAAGATCTTTATCGGTCAGACCGCATAACAACATACGTTGTTCCCTTTGTCATCGGTATGTTACTTGCCCGAGATTCGATCGTCGGTATCCAATACCTAGTTCAATCTCGTTACCGGCAAGTCTCTTTACTCGTTCCGTAATACATCATCTCGCAACTAACTCATTAGTTGTAATGCTTGCAAGGCTTATGTGATGTGCATTACCAAGAGGGCCCAGAGATACCTCTCCGACAATCGGAGTGACAAATCCTAATCTCGAAATACGCCAACCCAACATCTACCTTTGGAGACACCTGTAGAGCTCCTTTATAATCACCCAGTTACTTTGTGACGTTTGGTAGCACACAAAGTGTTCCTTCGGTAAACGGGAATCATAACATCATAAGTCTGAATGAAATCACTTATTTATATTGTGTTAAACCTACTGTATTCAACTTCTCTATGGTTTATAAATATTTTACTAGCCATAGATTCATCAAAATAAGCAAACAACACACGAGAAAAACAGAATCTGTCAAAAACAGAACAGTCTGTAGTAATCTGTCTAGCGCAATACTGGAACCCCAAAAATTCTAAAATAAATTTCTGGACGTGAGGAATTTATCTATTAATCATCTTCAAAAAATTAACTAAATATCACTCTCCAAATAAAAATGGCAGCAATATCGTGAGCGCTAAAGTTTCTGTTTTTTACAGCAAGATCGCAAAGACTTTCCCCCAAGTCTTCCCAAAGGTTCTACTTGGCACAAACACTAATTAAAAGCATAAAACCACATCTAAAACAGAGGCTAGATGAATTATTTATTACTAAACAGACAAAAGCAAGAACAAAAAAAATAAAATTGGGTTGCCTCCCAACAAGCGCTATCGTTTAACGCCCCTAGCTAGGCATGATGATTTCAATGATGCTCACATAAAAGATAAGAATTGAACATAAAGAGAGCAATGAAAATAAATAGCCAACATCTATATACAAGCCTACATTCACTACTGCAATGAAGGCATCTTATAGCAAACAATCATCATTTAGGCAAGTGCATAAAGACATATCATAGTGTCATGAATCAATGGAAAAAACAAATTTAAGCACTACCATCATATCATTAATTCCGAATGAGTTAGGGTAAATTAAAAGAACATTGTACCCAATATCTTTTATATTTTCCATCTAATACGATGACATATAGTTCATAGTCAGATGGTGGATCAATTCTAGGAAGCGCAATAAAGTAATCAGACATAATGTATAATTTTCTATTCAACCAATGATTAATAATGTTTTTTCACACCGAGTTCTCATCATCTCATGGCAGCATGCAAAGTTTACGCCTTCCAATAATAATGTAGGAGTAAACATTTTAACTCATAACCTCTATCAACCACACATTCTTATATGAAATAAACTTAAATTTATTACACATAAGGGTCAATATCTCATCCTTCTACACATACTATGGAATCTTAGACCAGGCAAACATCTGTGCCAGCACAGAAATCTCCATGGTTCCAATTATCTATATTTCGACACAACGTTAAAGTAATACGACAAATTTCTGCTTATCACATGTGGCAAATAAATTCTTCAAGATCGGAAGAAGGAACACACCCCAATCATGATTCATGTGCAACAAGTAGTAGACAATGTATTGAGTCAAAGCAACTCCTTAGTCAGCAATCCGCGGAAAATAAAGGCTGCTATGAGCAAATAAGATAATATCCACTGCCAATATGCCACGACACGATTGAAATCTACACAAGGTAAGGGAAATCATTGCAGATCCGATTCTTGATAGAAACGACCAAGTATGGTGAAATTAACAATTCGCGCAATCTAAAACATACAGACGAAAGTGGCAAATGAGCGTACAATTAAATTACTCAGCGGCATTCCAGCCGCACAAGATCTAAATTCTAAGTGACTTTTCAAATGGCGGATGTGCTTTACCATAATCATGTCGTATACTCGATCTCATTATACTGTATTTTTGAGTCAACATTTTTCTTTAATCAATTTCATTTTATTCTTTGCAGAGAGCCATAACATATTGAATCCAGTTTCCCTAGGTGCCGTCTCCGCTCATATACACTTCTCCTGTTTGCATATGTTTTTGGATTTATCCATCTAGACATCTCCATATCGCCTAGATCTCGAATGCCCAAAATCAGTTTAGTATGGTTCAAAGATTTAAGATCGAGAGATTTTGATATTTAGAGTAATATCATACTTTATCAATCAAAAATCAAGCAACTTCATAAGCACCCTTAAAAGCAACAAATTCTTCAATTTGTTCGATATCGTAGTAACTATAAACACCCTTTGCATAAGAAGATAAGATTTCATTATCATTAAACTCACATAGGTAGGGGAGGTGTTTTTTAGGGTTCTTAGAGCAACAAGTAAAATCATAAATTTCACAAAGATTCCAAGCATAACACAACAATCTGTTTATTTGATCCCATAAGAGTCTCCCTTTTTCAGACAAACGGTGACGCACAAAATGAGCATGCTCATCTAAAGATTTCCCATCAACTAGGCTAGTTGGGGTTTCAGCGACGCAATAAGGATCGAAGATGATCCAAGTAGAACACTTTAAGTGGATCCATATCTAATAGTTCAAGCAAGCCCGTAAGTAGCGTGTGCAAGCATCATAGAAGGCAATCATAGAGAAGGAAAAGCGTTCTGAATTATATGAGACCTCAAAAAACAAAAATTCACGAGCGAGGGTTGTACAGAATGCGCCAATAACGCAAAGGTTTTTGAAGTGATCTGCCGGATGGAATTAGAGAAGAAGACAACGAAGTTGCAAAATGATGTATACGGCGAGGCATAAAGCGAGTGTGGATGGAGAACCGTAGAAACAGGTTGGGATACTTTCGCGATCCAATGCGTCCGTGATGGAGCTCTCTCCCCTCCCCATGCATGAGAGCTACCCAAGCGCCCAGAGGGCGAATCCATATCTCATCCTCGAGAGAAGATGCTCAATGAAGAACGTTGCTAACTGCAATGTGTCCGCAGCCTTGTCGTCCTTCGTCTTTCTTGAATAGAAAGGGCTGATGCAGTCAAGTAGCGTAGTATTTCCTCATTTTTTAGAACCAAGGTGCAGCTCTTAGTAGCCGCTATGCAGTCGGGGCGCACCATCCAACATCATCACCTCCGCTCAAACAATATTACACAACACAAATTATCAGAACACCTTGTCGCGAAACCAATGCTACAATCAGCAACTCGTCAATCCCTCTCCATCTAGCTGCCCACTTGCAAACCAGTGTTGAGAGTTTTGATAGAATTGATAAATTAATAAGCATCTGCTTAGCCACATGTAATCCATGATCAAATTAGCAAAATAAACAATCGGGTGGCGTCACACAGCTAATATCATAGTGATTTACCGCGAGATATAAATTATGTTAATGTGCTGATCGTATGAGTATACTCAGAGATCCATTAGGTTGCATCTTTACGCTACTTGGTGCTTACTTTGGCAATTGATCGAAAACATTGGTATATGTAAGTTGCATATATCGTTTTGTGTAGTTCACGGTGACATGTCCTATGATGCTCTCGGTGTCGCGCAAGCACTCGGGTTCCCGCTGGCTAGCAGAGGGTGTTGTTGGCAATGAGTGTAAATGATTTGCGCTTAATGTAGTGTATGAGAAAGCTAGGCGTGCGTTGTGCAGAGAGAGCATTCCGTTCCGGACAATTGTGAACCACTCCGAGTGACGCAAGCACTTAAAGCACGTTATAGTAGTTGTACGTGCGTATTTCTGCAGGATATCAGGGTGCATTTGACTATGCTTTATATGCTCTATGAGTTCGGGTATTTAGCCTCTAACTGGATCATTGAAATGATTTGCTGGATCACTCGAAACAGTGCTTAGAGCATCATAATATAAGAGAATGCAAGCATGTTGATCAAGTAAGAAAGTTATGTTAGGGCTATATGCTCTCCCTCAGAATAAAAATTTGATTAAAGGGATAGATTCTACACCGTTCAGCTCAAGTAATCGAATTGCGCTAAGAATTGACAAAATTAACCTGTTTCTCATAACGACACTTGCTCTCTAGCGTTAAAGAGTCAAAAGCTATTATAGCTTCTGATCTTACTATTCAACAAGACCATGCCCTTCTAGTTGCTTCTTTGTATTCTTTGCGTCAGCCTCCGCTCTCTAAATGATATTTGGAACTTAGCAAAGAACTCATACAATCTCACCAATAACATCCAAAGAAATAGATTCTATCTCTATCCGTGACTTTTATGGTTCCAAAGCAACTTGTACCCATAACGCGAAACGGAATACCAATGTAGCATAAGCATAGATTACAAATATACAGATAGAAAGATCGACGGTGGAGATCAAAGGTCTAGAGTTGAAATACTTTATAGAACCCGAGCAAGGTTCAAGCGTGTGCTTGTACTACTAACATCTCGGCGACTCAAAGTCAGTTGAGTCATACTCGCACTGATGAGTCATTTCTAATTCAAATCGAAGGAAACTTTTGTGCTTATCAAAATGGCATCCCACTATGAGTTAGTGAGAGGAATATGAATCCAATGCCTCATAGTTATAATCTCTCACCATTGACCCCGATAGCTGGAGGCGAGAAACTACTCACACATCATCAGCCAGAGAATGTACTTGTTGGGTAGTATGGAGATTAGGCCTCTGTATCCGTGTGTGCTTGTTTGCTTTTGTCGACTAGACTCAGAATTTTCCCTCTTCTTTCGGCTCTTAGTTGTTCTTCTATCATTTAGTTATGGATATGAGAACACGAAAACCAAAAATTAAGGCAGGCGAAAAGCCCCAAGATGGTGTCTTCTAGTGGTGACTCATACATGAGGAGATGTAGGGAACTTCCTAAGACAAGCTCGGACATTTTAGGAGTGCTTCACATATATCGTTCTGAAAGTTTTATCAAGGTATGATGAGTATGCTGAACACAACGTGCTCTGAAGGATCTTGGAATACTCATTCAATTTAGTAAAATGGCATTGTTGGGATCGAAAGTGGTTAAAACGTAGGTAGCTGCCTTCACGTGGTCGTTGCTGAGGTGGGCGGTACCGCGAGGGCAGCGCTCAGATCGGCTCTACTCTCGGCACAGCTTTCTTCGGTTCAATTTTTTTTTCACAATGTCCTATTCACATCGTCTCGGTCGGTTTGTGCCAAAATCACAGCTTCCCTCAGTACAGGTTTCAGCGGTCCGCTGGAGTCACGGCGTGTGAACCTATGTGCCTAGTTAGCAGGTAATCGCGATGCAAAGATATAGACTCAAAAATTGAGGTGCGAATGGGCAGTGGGCCTATGTGAATTAGTTTGTAATAGCTTATGAGGCCCAAAATAAGTATTTAAATGGTGTATATATTGTTTGAGGGCCCATTAAACATCTCACAGATAGAATACTTTAGGTAGGCAAATTATCGTTTGACCAAAGGAAACAATAGAAAGTGTAATAACTTGTTATGAACACAATTTACTATCATTTCGTAGAGAAATTTTTATGGCTTAGATAGTCCAACTCGCTCGGCTTGCTTCATGATCGACCGCCATCACAAATAATGGATGGATGCATATATCGAAAATAAAAGGCTCCAGACCTGCTTCACTTCCCTGTTCATGCATATTTAATATAATCGAATACCTATACGGTTCTCTACCTCATTAGTCGTGCAAATCGTTTACTTATGATTCCACTAGTAATTGTTGACAATAGAGAACACTTATGTTGCTTTTATTGATTTTCTACCATCACTACTCACTGAGCTTGATGGAATTTTACTACTTTGTTTGAATCACGTATACTGGAAGACTTACTTTTAAAACGAATAGCATAGTAATTTTCTAGGCACTCGTAAACAAATATGGCTCTATATACTGGATATCGAGTTGCTGAATGTGATAATATAATTATAATTTTCACATCCCGTGGTTATTAAATTGGCCGCGCATTAGTATATCGACAAAGAGTGACTACGAAACACAACGGGTACACAAGAATGTGAACCTAAAATATTGTTTGAAGGAGCATGTTCTATAGGAAATAGGAAAGACTAGGTATATACCTGAAAAACGAGGTGATGTGCTAACAAATATTGTGATGATAATAAAGAAATGCTGAAAGAAGACGAGCCACAACGAACACAGTAGGCTGCTAAAAGAGAGAAATATTAGCTACTTCATGCCCACCTTCTAATAAGGTAAGCTAGTATGCTACGTATCGAAACTGGTCATACATTAGGTCGTCTAAATAGATCCATACTGTAAGCTGTTAATCGAAGGCACATGAAATGAATTCCTTATGATAGTATACCTACTATATTATACCCGGTGTGATTTATTTGCAAACTATCCTTATTTGGATAGCATGCTTGCAGTATGAGTCTGGTGCCAAATGCCAAATATGGATATATGACTTGGGAATGAGAAGGGGCGTGAAACACTGCCTAAAGTCACGGTACACTATACTGTCTCATGACATGCAAAAATTGGTGTCAAAGTGCATATATCCACATCCAACGCAGATACGTCCTTTATCTTTTGAATTCTACCGAACTATACCTAAATCGGGAGAAGTTATAGTGACATTTGTTAACCCTTATTAAGGTCTATATTGATGGTTTGCCTTTTAATTACTACACATGATGATTTATGAGGAGATATGACATATAGAATCGTGTGGGCGTTGCGGTGCGGTACACTACTTATCAATTGATTATGAGAGACGCAGCACCTATATCTTCCACCGTGTCTATGGCTCAAGCTTATCCTCTATGATGATAATAGATTTCACACAGAAACGTTTATACATATGCATGGCCAGAGTATGATACCCTGGTGTTAGTGCTATACTTGTGGTTCGGTTTTAGTGACTACTCGCCCTGCCATAGGAGCATTGAGTTTACTGATCTTGTCCATCTACACTCATATATCGCTCTCTGCTTTGTGATATCACCATACACTGTACCAATTACAAAATATACGATCTCGATTCATCTCACTTGGCATTACCGAGAAAACACTTACTTCGATACCAGGAGTCGGAAATACAAATCACTTAACGCAAACATCCTATTGCCTCATGTTAGACTTAATGGCTTAAAGAAAGCGCTGCCAGGGAAACAACCTGGAAGTTTTAGAGAGTCATTTATTTCCGTTGAGTGCTTTCATATAGTTTAAAAACAACAAAAATAAAGAGGGGAACCCAAAACTTTTTCAAAAAGGAAAGTGAAAGTGAGAAAGACAAGCATTGTTGAAGTGGGAGAGCTCCTTGAACTTTGTTCATGCTCACAGCAACTTTGTGAATCTTGATTACAGGAACTTTTCAAAAAAAAATTATCCCCTTGTACAATTCCATTTTATTATAAAAATAATGTGCCAAGGTTTGCCTTTAGGATGTTTACAATGCTTGTTGGTTTGTGCGGTGGAGGACAGAAACTTTGGCTGTAGTGCGCGATTTTTAATTTTTTACTGAAATGTCAAATGGTTCCGATTCATTTTGCAATGTCTTTATATAAAAATTTTATTTTTTACTAATTTTGGCAGAATTGTTCAACTATCAGAAGTATGGTGAATGTTCAGATTATTACATACTATTCTGTTTTAGACAGCTTCTGTTTTTGATGCATACTTTGCTTGTTTTGATGAAACTATAAATTTATATCAGTGGATTAAGCCATGAAAAAGTTATATTACAGTAGAAACGATGAAAAAACAAAATATGAATTGGTTTGCAACAGTACTTAGAGTAGTGATTTGCTTTATTATACTAACGGATCTTACCGAGTTTTCTGTTGAAGTTTTGTGTGGATGAAGTGTTCGATGATCGAGAAGGTCTTGATGTGAGAAGAAGGAAGAGAGGCAAGAGCTCAAGCTTGGGGATGCCCGAGGCACCCCAAGTAAATATTCAAGGATACTCAAGCGTCTAAGCTTGGGGATGCCCCGGAAGGCATCCCCTCTTTCTTCAACAAGTATCGGTATGTTTTCGGATTCGTTTCGTTCATGCGATATGTGCAAATCTTGGAGCGTCTTTTGCATTTAGTTTTCATTTTTATTTATGCACCACTAATGGTATGAGATGGTCCTTGGTTGATTTATAGAATTCTCTTTGCACTTCACTTATATCTTTTGAGTATGGCTTTATAGAATGCTTCATGTGCTTCACTTATATCTATTTAGAGAGATAACAGGAACTGGTCATTCACATGGTTAGTCATAAAATCCTACATAAAACTTGTAGATCGCTGAATATGATATGTTTGATTCCTTGCAATAGTTTTGCGATATAAAGATGGTGATATTAGAGTCATGCTAGTGGGTAGTTGTGGATTGTAGAAATACTTGTGTTGAGGTTTGTGATTCCCGTAGCATGCACATATGGTGAACCGTTATGTGATGAAGTCGGAGCATGATTTATTTATTGATTGTCTTCCTTATGAGTGGCGGTCGGGGACGAGCGAGGGTCTTTTCCTACCAATATATCCCCCTAGGAGCATGCGCATAGGACTTTGTTTCGATGACTAATAGATTTTTGCAATACGTATGAGAGTTCTTTATGACTAATGTTGAGTCCATGGATTATACGCACTCTCACCCTTCCACCATTGCTAGCCTCTCTAGTACCGCGCAACTTTCGCCGGTACCATAAACCCACCATATACCTTCCTCAAAACAGCCACCATACCTACCTATCATGGCATTTCCATAGCCATTCCGAGATATATTGCCATGCAACTTCCATCATCATCATATACATGACTTGAGCATTCATTGTCATATTGCTTTGCATGATCGTAAGATAGCTAGCATGATATTTTCATGCACTACTAGGGAAAATCTTATACACAGAACTTTAGCAGTAGCGCGGGTCAAAGAAGCACGCTGGTGCTAAGTAGAAGTAGTGCGCCTGTGCAAACCGCGTTGCAGATAAAGTTTTAGGAGTAGCGCGTCTTGTTCTAAACACGTTACTACTAAAATTCCCACGGCTTAGACGATAGGCTACACATAGTAGTAGCGACCTATATCGAACCACGCTACCGCTACTTTCTTTGTAGTAGCGCGTTTTAATCTAAACTCGCTACTACTAAAGGATATAAAATTAAATGGAAAGCAAATAGAAAGTAATTGAAAATGAAAGAAATATAATAAGGTGAAAGGAAAAAAAATAAAATGTGAAGAAAACTAAATGAAAAAGGGGGAAAAGGAGTAGCAGTAGCGTGTATCCCAGAACGCGTTGTAGCTAACCTAGCAGTAGTGCGCTTTCTGGAACGCGCTACTGCTACTTCTGACTTAACCACGGGGTTCGTCCTTCCCCACGGCCACTCCCCCCAAATCCAGCTCTCCACTCTCGCCGCCGTTGTTGCCCGTCAGCTGCCGCGCGCTCTCCGCACACCCTCTACGCCGTCCCCGACCCCAGATTCAACGCCGCCCCCGCCGCCGACACTACAAGAAATTTGTTAATACATGACGGATCTAGTCCGTCACAAATTAGTGAAAAACTGTCATGGGTGTCCATCCTTGACGAATTATAAATCCGTCATGTATATCACGTCATAATTTGATATCATACCTACCCAGACGGTTCTTGGCTGTCATGGATCTGCCCCTGGCCCGCCCAAGCCCAAACCTTTGTGACGGAACAATCTGTCATGGACTAACGCCACGTAGGATTTTCAATTGAGTAATTTTAATTACGTGGCTGCCTACGTGGATACTATTTTCCGTCACGAAATTCATCATGGATTTAGGCACAATTTAAAGGGCGGTTTAAATTTGGCTTAGCCCATTATCCCGTTTCTTTTGGCCAGAATTTGACTATGTTTTTAAGGGCCAATTTAAAGGGCGTTACACAAATCCTAATGCCAAATTTTCCCAACAAAAAATATTTGCAAGGTGTGAAACATTACAAAGTTTAACACAGCCATCTGTATGTATCTACAACACAGCAGTTTAAAAAATCATCTACAAAGTGATGACATACAACATAGATTGACAAAATATATCACACAACAGAGTTATGAACCAGTACAATCCATTTTACATCAACAGAACATATAAACTATCGAGGCTGTTATTCAAGCTCTTGCCATCAACGTTCTTGATGGCAACGATCATGCCGTGATGGGCAGCACCAAGTAGCACAGTATCCAATCTTACCTAGCATATTAAAAAGAATATTAGATATTTGCACATATGGATAGATAGTAGAAATAAGAAAATTGCAACAAATATAAAAATGAATTACATGTCCAGAATTCTTAAATCTTGTAGTGCCTACAAATGAGAATAACATTGTATCTACTATAAAACAAGATTAAACATGAGGTTGCTTAAAATTAACCCAAAGAAAAGTGTGTCAAATGACAAAGTGATGAAACACACATCAGAGAACTCCTACTATAGCAGCAGTAGTTGAGGCCATATAAACCCATTTTAATGTAGTGGACTATGAAACATGAAAATACTTGATAAACAATGAGATAATAGATAGGAAAGTGCAACTTGAAATAATTATGCATCGTTTATATTCATTCAGGATATACAGAAATGATTTTCTATCATAAACCCATTGATTATATTATCCGTGTTACTTCTGTGCAAGACGATTCTATACGCTGCCCACTTGACCAGCATAGTACTATTATTTGTGACAGAAAAAAATAGTTAAATGAAATTAACTAGTATATATTTATACATGGTGGCAGTAGTAGGAACAACCCTTGCTCCTACTTCACGAATCAGACTACAAATTTAGTCTGATGCAATTATATATAGGTACGTTCAGACTAAAAATTTGAAGTAGGAGCAAGTATTGCACGAACCAGTATATATTTATACAAGGTGGCAGCAGTAGGAACAAGGCTTGCACGAATCAGACTCATACATAGCTTAAGTATTACTTCATTTTAATGAAGGTACAAGCCGAGTCAGAACACATGCAGTAGCAATCACGAATATAGATACAGATCCTGAAACCTTCCAGGACATAAGCAAGAAGATAAATTGGATTGTCTTTTTAATATCGAATCAAGGTATAGAAATACATAGAGATATTCAGTGGTGGACGTTGTGAAGACAATAATATTTTTTTTACATTTACAAAATGAATAATCTGAACCTGTTAGGTAGTTGTCAAGCATATCTTACCATCAACGTTGTGTGCATCTAGGCATGCTAGTTGTGCTATATTTATGCCAGCTAATGCATTGTAACTTCGACCAATTTTTCCAACATAACCCATGTGCTCTCTGCTCTCTGTGCTATCCTTAGTCCCTTTCACTTTCAGAAATATCATAATAAGTGAAAATGGATATACAATTGTTTGGCAACATTCGGTTTGTTCACAGCCATGTTTGTAAGGAAACAAAAACAAAGATGTATTTTGTATGCCCACAGTTTACCCAAGTTTTAGCAATGAGATGAAAGTTCCTCCCTGAAAACAAGCTAAGGCCTTGTACAAATTACTAGAACTGGATCAGAGAAGCAAACGATCTCACTTTAAGGAAGAAATAGAATAACTTATCTTTAGTTCGTGCGTGTTAGGCCACGGTCAGGGGTAGCAGAACCCAGCGTTGGTTCCACAGCACCGTCGGGGAGGAAGAAGCGGAGGCCAGAGGTTGGCTGGACCATCGTGTTCCAGTATGTGTGCCTGAGATGTATGCCAATCAATCAAAGGAACTTGTTATACACACACACAAAACAAATTGATCTGATCACGTCTCAGTGGTTCGTCATGTCATGTTCAGATTCAGAATAAGCTAATAGAACCCAGCACAGGAAGAAACTAAACTTGCTTATGGAAATATCTCCTTAAGTTAAAGTGTTAATCATCAAGATATTTTAAAATTTGTGAAGCACATCTGTACATTGAGAAAGTAAGATTAATAGCAAATCGAACAGCAGGAAATGAAAACAACAAGTGCAGCTTTAGCACTCTACAGATATGGTGCTCCCATTGCATTGAAATGTCATTCAGATGTTTCGAAATACCATTTTCTTTTTTTCTCCCGTGCGTAGATATTTCTTTTGGGCCGTATAATTTTGCTCCAAAACCACCGACTAACCTACACTGAAATATGTGCCTACTTAGTTTCAGATCGATCCCCTCAACCTATTCTATTCTATTCCATCTCTAGAATTAGGTAGCCACAGACCAAAATCAATTAAGATACTAATTCGTGAAAATTATCTCGTGGTCACGGAAGATAAAAGACGAACTGACCAAGAAGCTATGAGATTAGTCCAAAGTAAAATGAAATAAAAACAAGAACAAGTCACCAGTGAAGGGGGAGGGCGGGAGATCAGACCTCATGGACGAGGAAGGAAACTGCGATGCCGCTGTCGCTGCTACCTCCAATGAGCCATGCCGTAGACCAGCCACCACACGGCCGCTCTGCTAAGACAAACCGACGCCAGGTTTGACCTCCATGCCGGATCTGCACAAAAGGCCACAAAGATAGAGATCCACCTGGATTGATGGATTCTGCTTGATTCTCCACTGCAAAATGTAGTAGCGGAGCTAGTGCGTTCTTACCAATAGAGGGAGGAAGAGTCACGGGAGCCGATCCAGATCCAGTAGAGAGACAGACGGGGATTTCCTCCACTTCCAGGCGTTCTCCGGTTGGTTCCAGTGGAGGGGCAGGAGAAGGACTGCGGTGGTGCATCGAAGAAGGAGGATACGGTGACACGGCGCGGGCAGGGCAGGAAGTCGGGAACTAGAGAGGGCCAAGCCAATGGGGGCGGCGGCGGAGGAGGAGAAAGAGTGGGGAAGGGAGTGTCTCCGTGTTAGCTTTTATACGGGCACTGGTTTAGGGCTTTTTAGGCGGGCTTAGGTGGGCTTGCGGGTCGTACTAGTCTATGCATGACGGTTTTTGAAACTGTCACCCGAAATCCGTCACGTATTAACATGTTTCTTGTAGTGCGACCTCAACGCCGCCCCGGACGCCGCCCCCGACCCTGACCGTCGACGCCGCCATCCGCCGCGCGCCCGAGCCCCCCCCGACCTCGACGCTGCCTGCCCCTCCCTCGTCGCAGGCACCCGAGGTGAGCACGCCTGCTCCTCCCTCTCCCCTACCTCTGCCTAGGGTTTCTTTATATTTTAGTTGCATCAAATTAGTTAGGGTTCATGTAAGGGTGGAAACGAATCGGATGCGGATGCGGCTCAAATGAGTTAGGGTTCATGTAAGGGTGGAAACGAATCAAATTTCTAAGATGAATCATAAAACGAGTAAAATTTGACCACTTATTTCACTTTATAGTTGGATAATTGGAATATCGCTACCACTTTCCACCCCTAGCTTCATCAAATTAGATGGTAATTAGGGCAGTAGTTCCTAGGTACTAATTAGTTAGTAAGAACTAGGTACTAATTAGGTACTAGTTTATTTTTATTTATAGTAAGTTTATTTTTAATAAGAACTAGTTGAATTAATAGAACTAGTTAGTAAGAACTTGTTGCTATTTTTTTAGTTAAAGCAATTTTTCCCGCATCGACGTGGACGATGCCTATCCCGCATCCTCGTCGTCGAGTCGGACGACACCTGCTTGACCAGATGGGCCATGTCCGGGACTGGGCTCCGCCGGGGTGGTACTGGGAGGCGCTACCTACCGGGGGCGCAGGTTGGTGAGGAGCCAGCCTGTCGTTGACCCGAACCTTCTTTGGTGGCGGTCGCGTGGGCCAGTGACGGTCCAGAGGCTCGAGGACCCCGCGGGAGGTGGTGCGTCACCGTGTCAGTGAGGAGGACGCGCACGTCCGTCGCTACTTGTTTGCGTTGGAGCACAGGTTCTCCAATACCTGGCAGGTTCTCCAGGGATCTCACTGGAGCTATGATCCCGTGATGGTTCCTTCTCTGTGGGTGTCCACCGCCCGCGCCGATACCCGTCGTGTGCTAGGGTTTTAGTTGTATTAGTGATGTTATATGTATGACACTATTCGGGATGTATTAGTGATAATATTCGACGATGTACGGACGCATGAGATGATTTACTTTTGCTTATTGAATGCATGCTAATTTGAGTCCTATAAGATATTTTGAAATGTATATCTTGTGTTGCTCAAATAGGATATGTGCTTGCCCAAGTGGCCGGTCATGTTTGCAGGTTACACCTCCGAGTGGCCTATGTTTTGCCGGAGTGTTGATTCATTTCGTTCCGGCAAATTTCAGGCGCTCGATATGTCCTATTTTAGCAAAGGTCATGCCGGATTTTTCCGTGAATTTTGGCATGACTTGTGCCAGAATATGTAGGAAATATCGAGTGCCCCGGATTTGTGTGTTGAGTATCCTGGTAGTTGTCTTCGATTCGATTTTCAATTAATGTTTTAACTATGAACATAGGAAATGTCTGACGACGAAAAGGATTTCGGTATTTGCAAATACTGCGAAAGACGAGCGCGGCCTGTGCGACGGAATCTTCCTAGATGATGATAGGCGCTTCAGCATCAAGCTGGACGAGAACTTCGAAGTGGATACAGTAAGTCACAACACAAGTCTTTTTTCGTAATTAAGCATGACATTTGCTTCATTTGCTTCAACTTATAATTTAAGCATGACATTAAGCATGACAAGTCTTTTTTTACTATTCTACTAGCGTATCCCCTGCCATGCAAGAGTTTTTGTATTGGATAAGATAGGTTTCAGTCGTACTATGGAGGAAAATAAAGTTTACTTGAAGACCGAGCATGGTTATATTTTCCACGCAAAATTATACAATTCAGACGACTACACCTATTTTGGATGCAAAACATGGCGAGCACTATGCAAGACTTATGCATTTGAGCCTGATATGGTTATCACCTTTGATATTCGTCCGGAAGATGATATTGAAGGTAATACCGACATCTGGGTCGATGTGCAGACGCCTCCAGTTATACCATTATGTAAGTTTCTCAACCATATTTATGTCTTTGATATTGTTTATTCAAAAATAGTTGACAACTAATTTGTATTGTCAGCTTATTTCGGTGCAAGCAAACATGTCCAGCGCTTGGTAGACAGGACCTACTACTGTCCCGGGGCTGAACTAAACTGCGAGGAGCTAAGTCATTATGTTTCATGGCTTGAGGATCTTGATACTGTCAAGACAAATTTTCTTCCTGCACTTAGAAATGTTAGTACTGAAAACGTGCGACCATAGTGTTCGTAATGAACTACGGTCACATCTATTTAGGAAGGATGGTAAGATTTTTACTATTTGTCCTCAGTGCATCTTTTCCATACATTATTTTTGAAGCTAAACTTCATTGCTAAGTATGTTACCATACGATGTTCTTCAACAGGGACTCCCGATGAATGTTGTGCCTTATGGGATCGAGACTAAAGGTACCATGAGTATTATTAGCTTACGGCCAAGATATCCTACAGATTACTTTAGTGCATTCAAGATTAGCGACGGATGCTTAATAGTGCAAGACTGGACCAAATGTGTGATGGAGAAGCGCAGAGAAGTACTAGGGGGAGCAAACAGATGCGCTACCCACGATTAGGAGACAGGTTCATCTGCATGCTCCAACTTGATCAAGGAGGAGAGCTACACATGTTTTATATTTTACCTAAGAGAGAGCAGCAGGAGTGATTAGCTAGCTAGAAATGAGTTTGAGGATGATGATGTGCTACACTATTACTATGATGATAAAATAGCTAGTGTTGGTGGTAATGACTATGATGATTATTATTAGCTAGTGTTAGTGGTGATTAAATAAATACTGTTGGTGGTAATGACTATGATGTTGATTAAATAGCTTGTGCTGGCGCATTAGATTCAAGTGGAGGCAACATGTGGTGCACATCGAAAGTACTACTAGTCCAAACTGATCAAGTTTGGATTAGTAGTATACTTTTGACATGCACCACATATTGCCTCCACTTGAACCTAATCCACCTTCATTTGACACACTGTTATGGACATAATGATGTAAACCTCATAACTGGTATTGTACCAATATTTGTACGATGGCGCATAAATACACTAAAAAAAGAATACTAGTAGCGATGGAGAGAAAACACGCTGCCAGTAGTTACATTAGCAGTGGCGTGGGAGTGAACAAATGCTGCAGCTATTTGTCCTAGCAGTAGCGCGTGCGGGCACACGTTACTGCTAAGCAATAGCTATAGCGCCTTATTAGTAGCGCACCTACCCGCGCTACTAGTGAGCACAAAACCAGCGCTACTGCTAGGGTTTTCTCTAGTAGTGACACTTATAGCTCTAGTGCATCCGTTGCATGGCAATTCCTACTCACTCACATTGATACCTATTGATGGGCATCTCCATCTGTGTTACAAGGTATGAAATTGAGCTCAGCTCAATGTCCGACCACGGCAGAAGAGATAGAAGAGATGAGTGTCATCCCCTATGCCTCAGCCATAGGTTCTATTATGTATGCCATGCTGTGTACCAGACCTGATGTAAACCTTGCCGTAAGTTTGGTAGGAAGGTACCAAAGTAATCCCGGCAAGGAACACTGGACAGCGGTCAAGAATATCCTGAAGTACCTGAAAAGGACTAAGGAAATGTTTCTCGTTTATGGAGGTGACGAAGAGCTCGTCGTAAAGGGTTACGTCGACGCTAGCTTCGACACAGATCTGGATGACTCTAAGTCACAAACCGGATACGTGTATATTTTGAATGGTGGGGCAGTAAGCTGGTGCAGTTGCAAGCAAAGCATCGTGGCGGGATCTACATGTGAAGCGGAGTACATGGCAGCCTCGGAGGCAGCACATGAAGCAATATGGGTGAAGGAGTTCATCACCGACCTAGGAGTCATACCCAATGCGTCGGGGCCAATCAAGCTCTTCTGTGACAACACTGGAGCCATCGCTCTTGCCAAGGAGCCCAGGTTTCACAAGAAGACAAGGCACATCAAGCGTCGCTTCAACTCCATTCGTGAAAATGTTCAAGATGGAGACATAGAAATTTGTAAAGTGCACACGGACCTGAATGTAGCAGATCCGTTGACTAAACCTCTCCCTAGAGCAAAACATGATCAACACCAGAATTCCATGGGTGTTCGATTCATCATAATGTAACTAGATTATTGACTCTAGTGCAAGTGGGAGACTGTTGGAAATATGCCCTAGAGGCAATAATAAAAGCATTATTATTATATTTCCTTGTTCATGATAATTGTCTTTATTCATGCTATAATTGTGTTATCCAGAAATCGTAATACATGTGTGAATAACAGACACCAACATGTCCCTAGTAAGCCTCTAGTTGACTAGCTCGTTGATCAACAGATAGTCATGGTTTCCTGACTATGGACATTGGATGTCATTGATAACGGTATCACATCATTAGGAGAATGATGTGATGGACAAGACCCAATCCTAAACATAGCACAAGATCGTATAGTTCGTTTGCTAGAGTTTTCCAATGTCAAAGTATCTTTTCCTTAGACCATGAGATCGTGTAACTCCCGGATACCGTAGGAGTGCTTTGGGTATGCCAAACGTCACAACGTAACTGGGTGACTATAAAGGTACACTACGGGTATCTCCGAAAGTGTCTGTTGGGTTGACATGGATCAAGACTGGGATTTGTCACTCCGTATGACGGAGAGGTATCGCTGGGCCCACTCGGTAATGCATCATCATAATGAGCTCAAAGTGACCAAGTGTCTGGTCATAGGATCATGCATTACGGTACGAGTAATGTGACTTGCCGGTAACGAGATTGAACAAGGTATTGGGATACCGACGATCGAATCTCGGGCAAGTAACATATCGATTGACAAAGGGAATTGCATACGGGGTTGATTGAATCCTCGACATCGTGGTTCATCCGATGAAATCATCGTGGAGCATGTGGGAGCCAACATGGGTATCCAGATCCCGCTGTTGGTTATTGACCGGAGAGTCGTCTCGGTCATGTCTGCTTGTCTCCCGAACCCGTAGGGTCTACACACTTAAGGTTCGGTGACGCTAGGGTTGTGAAGATATGTATATGCAGTAACCCGAATGTTGTTCGGAGTCCCGGATGAGATCCCGGACGTCACGAGGAGTTCCGGAATGGTCCGGAGGTAAAGAATTATATATAGGAAGTGCTGTTTCGGCCATCGGGACAAGTTTCGGGGTTATCGGTATTGTACCGGGACCACCGGAGGGGTCCCGTGGGCCCACCGGGTGGGGCCACCTGTCCCGGGGGGCCACATGGGCTGTAGGGGGTGCGTCTTGGCCTACATGGGCCAAGGGCACCAGCCCTACTAGGCCCATGCGCCTAGGGTTTCCACCAAGGAGGAGTCCAAGTGGTGGAAGGCACCCCGAGGTGCCTTGGGGGGGAGGGAAACCCTCCCCTGGCCGCCGCACCTAGGAGATCAGATCTCCTAGGCTGCGCACCAACCCCCCTGGCACCCCTATATATAGTGGGGGGGAGAGGAGGGATTTCACACCAGCCCCTGGCGCCTCCCTCTCTCCCCGTTACGTCTCTCCCTCGTAGTCTTGGCGAAGCCCTGCTTCTGTGACGCCCTGCATCCACCACCACGCCGTCGTGCTGCTGGATCTTCATCAACCTCTCCTTCCCCCTTGCTGGATCAAGAAGGAGGAGACGTCTCCCGTCCCGTATGTGTGTTGAACGTGGAGGTGCCGTCCGTTCGGCGCTTGGTCATCGGTGATTTGGATCACGTCGTGTTCGACTACATCATCACCGTTCTTTGAACGCTTCCGTGCGCGATCTACAAAGGTATGTAGATGCATCCAATCACTCGCTGCTAGATGAACTCCTAGATGGATCTTGGTGAAACGAGTAGGAAAATTTTTGTTTTCTGCAACATTCCCCAACAACACCTTATTAGTAGCGCGCCTACCCGCGCTACTAGTGAGCACAAAACCAGCGCTACTGCTAGGGTTTTCCCTGGTAGTGATGGCTTGTCCTTTTTTGATATCTTTGCTACGCTAGATCATTGCACATCCCGGAACACCGCCAGAGGCATTCATCTAGAGTCATATCTTTGTTCTAGATATCGAGTTGTAAGTAAATAAAAGTGTGATGATCACCATTATTAGAGCATTGCCCCAGTGAGGAAAGGATGATGGTGACTATGATTCCCCCACAAGTCGGGATGAGACTTCAGAATTTATAAAAAAATAAAATAGGCCAAAGAAGCCCACCAAAAAATGAAAAAAAATATTAAAAAATGAAAAAAAAATGAAAAAATGAGATAAAAAGAGAGAAGGGGCAATGTTACTATCCTTTTACCACACTTGTGCTTCAAACTAGCACCATTTTCTTCATATAGAGAGTCTCTTGAGTCATCACTTTCATATACTAGTGGGAGTTTTCATTATAGAACTTGGCTTGTATATTCCGATGATGGGCTTCCTCAAACGCCCGAGGTCTTCATGAGCAAGCAAGTTGGATGCACACCCACTTAGTTTCCAGTTTGAGCTCTCATACACTTATAGCTCTAGTGCATCTGTTGCATGGCAATCCCTACTCCTCACATTGACATCAATTGATGGGCATCTCCATAGCCCGTTGATTAGTCGCGTCGATGTGATACTTTCTCCTTTTTTGTCTTCTCCACATAACTCCCACCATCATATTCTATTCCACCTATAGTGCTATGTCCATGGCTCACGCTCATGTATTGCGTGAAAGTTGAAAAGGTTTGAGAACGTCAAAAGTATGAAACAATTGCTTGGCTTGTCATCGGGGTTGTGCATGATGTGAATATTTTGTGTGGTGAAGATGGAGCATAGCCAGACTATATGGTTTTGTAGGGATAACTTTCTTTGGCCATGTTATTTTGAAAAGACATGATTGCTTTATTAGTAGGCTTGAAGTATTATTGTCTTAATGTCAAATGATAGACTATTGCTTTGAATCACTCATGTCTTAATATTCATGCCATGATTAGACATATGATCAAGATTATACTAGGTAGCATTCCACATCAAAAATTATCTTTTTTATCATTTACCTACTCGAGGAAGAGCAGGAATTAAGCTTGGGGATGCTGATACGTCTCCATCGTATCTATAATTTTTTATTGTTCCATGCCAATATTCTACAACTTTCATATACTTTTTGGCAACTTTTGATACTATTTTTGGGACTAACATCTTGATCCAGTGCCCAGTGCCAGTTCCTGTCTGTTGCATGTTTTTGGTTTTGCAGAATATCCATATCAAATGGAGTCCAAACAGATAAAAACAGACGGAGATTTTTTTGGAATATTTGGAAAATTTGGAAGAAAGATCAATGCGAAACGGTGTCTGAGGTGGGCACGAGGTAGGGGGCGCGCCCTACCCCCCCTAGGGCGCGCCCTTGACCCTCGTGGGCCACCCGTAAGGCGGTTGATGCCCTCCTTCTGCCGCAAGAAAGCTAATTTTTGTTTAAAAAAATCACGGTGAAGGTTTCAGTCCAATCGGAGTTACGGATCTCCGGATATAAAAGAAACGGTGAAAGGGCAGCAAAGGAGAACGCAGAAACAGAGAGAGACAGAGAGACCGATCCAATCTCGGAGGGGCTCTCGCCCCTCCCACACCATGGAGGCCAAGGACCAGAGGGGAAACCCTTCTCCCATCTAGGGAGAAGGTCAAGGAAGAAGAAGACGAAGGGGCCCCCTCTCCCCTTCTCTTTCGGTGGCACCGGAACGCTGCCGTGGCCATCATCATCACCGCAATCTTCACTAACAACTTCACCGGCATCATCACCAACTCTTCCCCCTCTATGCAGCGGTGTAACCTCTCTCTTACCCGTTGTAATCTCTACTTAAACACGGTGCTCAATGCTATATATTATTTACCAATGATGTATGGCTATCCTATGATGTTTGAGTAGATCCGTTTTCTCCTATGGGTTATTTGATGATCAAGATTGGTTTGAGTTGCATGTTTTATTATTGGTGCTGTCCTATGGTGCTCTCCGTGTCACGCAAATGTGAGGGATTCCCGCTGTAGGGTTTGCAATATGTTCATGATTTTCTTATGGTGGGTGGCGTGAGTGACAGAAGCACAGACCCGAGTAAGTAGGTTGTTTGCGTATGGGATAAAGAGGACTTGATACTTTAATGCTATGGTTGGGTTTTACCTTAATGATCTTTAGTAGTTGCGGATGCTTGCTAGAGATCCAATCATAAATGCATATGATCCAAGTAGAGAAAGTATGTTAGCTTATGCATCTCCCTCAAATAAAATTGCAATAATGATTACCGGTCTAGTTATCGATTGCCTAGGGACAAATAACTTTCTCGTAACAAAAAGCTCTCTACTAAAACTAATTTAGTCGTGTCTTCATCTAAACAGCCCCTAGTTTTTATTCTCTCGCTCTTTATTATCTTGCAAACCTATCCAAAAACACCTACAAAGTACTTCTAGTTTCATACTTGTTTCCGGTAAAGCGAACGTCAAGTGTGCGTAGAGTTGTATCGGTGGTCGATAGAACTTGAGGGAATATTTGTTCCACCTTTAGCTCCTCGTTGGGTTTGACACTCTTACTTATCGAAAGAGGCTGCAATTGATCCCCTATACTTGTGGGTTATCAGTAGGTAACCATTAGTTGAGCTGAATGGTCAAGCACAAATGGTTGAGCTAAATGGTCATCAGGGTGGCAAAGAGCAGAAGATGAAAGCACTAGTACAAGAAATTTTTTGCCCCCTGCCATCTTCTCATGTTTCATGTGAGGCAGTAAGCACCATTGACCTCTCATTGAAAAGCAGCAATTCATGGTCACAAGGCAAGTTTCCTGCAAACTCAGCTTCCGTCATCGAGATTGCCCAAACAGTTAGCCCTCAAGCCAAGAGATTCAACATTTGCGATGGAAACAAAGAGAACTGTCCACCCATGCAATTCAAGGAGAATACGAGAAATTCTCTAGAAGTAAACGTCTTGGAAATCAGTGAGCTCATAGCTAGGTGTGCACCTCCAAGGAATAAGTATGCAGAAAGCTGAAGCAACAAATCATCCAATTCCATTCGATCAAAGACTGATGGATTGCAGTTTCAGCAAAGCAAAAGTTTAGGATCAGACAACTTTGTTCATGAATACTGCCCATCCCCATCATTCTCTCTTGGCATAGATGACTTTGTGCCAGAAACAGCAGTCGAGGTAGTTGTACGTTATGGGCCAAGCATACTTGCAGACCCCGAGTTCATACAAATACTCGATGACAGTGAGGAGTGTGATCTTGGAGGCATCAATGAAGCGTGTCAATTACCAAATCAAAGGTCCAGTGAGAGTCTCGGAGCTCGTGCAGAGGGTAGCCGGTTGCCAACTGTGTTATCTACACTAGAAAAAACTACTGAACAAATAGAAGATGGTTCAGGCAGCAAGAACTATACTAGAAGCAGCTCTGGAGAGCCTGGCCCTAACAAATTTAAGAGGAGGATCATCAAACCATCACCCTGCATCAGGTCACCATTCACGGACTACAATGAGAAAAATGTTTCACTGCAAACCTGATGTCAATCGGTTATATTCATCGGTTATCTTACATGGGAGATTAAAGGAAGAAGTTTCCCCAAATGTAGATACCAGGTACAATGTTGTCTAACTAAACTTTTTGTTTAAGCAACCTGTTTACTGTCATGTAGGCATATGATATACTATCATCGGGCAAGTTCATAAAATACAGTAGTAGGTGACTTAATGTACAGCAATAAGTTAGACATTGTGGTGGTGGGCAGAAAGTTCTTTATCAATAACACATTTATCCTTTTGGGGCACAGGCCATCATGATGAACTTATCTTTCTGTTTCTCATCTTTTTTACTGCAGCCCCAAGGTAATTGACTATGGTCGATACTATGTAACTGTGAGGGAGCTGGCAAATGCGATGAAAAAGGAAGGATTCCTGTTGGACCATGTTGTTGAGATTGGCATACAGTCCATCGTGATGAACTTGCCACCAGATTCAAAGAAGGTGGTGATGCCATTAAGATTTTCGGTAAGAAAATGGCAGTTATATCAGTAATCATGTCTTCCTTTTCTATTTTCATTTTCCACCTTTTTCATGTTTTATTCTCTTGGTAGAAATGGTTGCAGAAGATGGATATTGACAAGAAAGAGATCATTGTCAAATTTAGCAAATCCAACTGGTTGGACCGTAAAGATATGGTCAGACATTTTTATCCTACATTTTTGATATTTGTGTTCTTTTTTCGCACATGAGCAAATACACATAGAGTATGGTAGAGTTGTTGCAGTAGAGAAACATTGACATGTTTTTTGGGACTTGCTTAAGTAGCAACATAAGTTTCCACACAACACCCCCTTCTCCACCACCATGTGTTATTTTTTCCAAGTTGCTTCCATACAGCAAAAAGTTGCCTACAAACATGCAGGGAATTTGCCTGATAATACAAGTATAATTTTCATGCAATTTTTTCACCACATGTGTTTAGTTCCTAACCTTCTATACATACTTGTTTTCTCCACATACAGATCATGTTCCCTGTCATAGAAAACATTGACGAAACGAAGCCAGTTACAGGGAATCATTACTGGGTTTTCAATGTGAATTTAAGGGACAGAAAGTTTGAGGTGATTGATTCATGGAGGACACTTGCCGACAAGTCCCTAGATGATTGCGCAAGGCGCATGGTTGCAAGTGTTCGAAGTCTATGGGAGACTCATTACCCAAAATCTCATATTGGCATGGACGATTTCAAACTATTCAATATCGATGTACCCAAGCAAAAGAATGAGTAAGCAACCACTACTAGGAAAAGGCCTACTAATGGCGCACCTAATTTGGCCATTAATGGCGCATTAGTGGTGAGCCATTAGTACCATGCCATTAGTATATTTTACTAATGGCACACCACTGGTGCGCCATTAGTATCTGGTATACTAATGGCGCACCTAAGATGCGCCATTAGTATATACAATAGTGCGCCATTAGTATGCCTCCCAGGGGGCCATGTATACCCAGGTGCTTTGGCATACTAATGGCGCACAACAACAAGATGCGCCATTAGTAACTTCGGCATACTAATGGCACACTGTTTAATGATACGCCATTAGTATCCTTTGGCATACTAATGGCGCACTGTGATGTGATGCGCCATTAGTATGAATATAAGGTTTTTTTATTTTTTTTATTTTCTGTTTTTTGCACAGGTTACAAAATGTATAATTGGACAAAATATAGACAGCACACATCAACAACAGATTCATCGAATACAATAGAAGATTAGTCTCTGAATACAATTCATCATATTAGTCTCCGAATACAATTCATCATATTAGTCTCCGAATTGAAAAGACCGAACAAAGATAAAACATTACAAGTCTCAAGACCGCGAGTATCGAGTTTGTCGGAAGTAATACTAATCCTAACAAGTCCTACTAATCATCATCATACAACTTCTACTCGTTATTCATAACAAGTCATACGATCATCATCTTGATAGTCTTCGAACCAACCCTACTTAATTGTTCATCAGCACATGATCATCAGTATTAGGCAGGACCTAAATACCCTATTTAAGCTAAAATAGCATAAAACAATATAGACCCTGACTCTCCATTATGGAGAATGGAGAACATCCTGTCTCCAATTCTTGCGCTTCGCTTCCTTTTGCTTCCAAGAAGCTCCTTATGACTGTCCATACATTTTTTCCATCCTTTGATTATCATGTCTCCACTTCTTTTAGAAGTCTCGTATGGACAGTTGAGATTCGTAGGATGACCTGGCTGTATGTTCAAAACATTAACACTACCTTTCAGATACATCATATGAGGCACACAATTCTCTGGGATTATCTGTTGAAAAACATAGTAATAACTTCATAGTTAGCAATTATGTACTAGTTTTAGAAGTATGCAAAAGATGCACGGATGTCGTAATAGTAAAAATCTTACCAGGGTATCTCCATGGTAGTTACCGTAGTTCAACACATGCACTAGTGGCACGTATTTACCATAATGTTGAGGAATTTGTTTGTGGATAATGTAATTTTCAATGTCAGTACAAAATCCGACCAGATGATTTTTCTCCTTGTAAGTTGTTAATTCGGAGCCATCGGTGTAGTGGGTTTTGTCTACCATCTCCCGCACAATAAAAATAAGCTGTCAATGGAAATAAGCTGTCAACTATTTTGAAATAAACAATATAAATTATCTAATAACTATGTTTGAGAAACTCACATAGCGGTAGAACTGGAGCGTATCAACAAGGACCCAAATGTCCATATTGTCTTGGTTGATGTCAGGATTACCAAGATCCATGGTGATAAGCATACCCTCATCAAAACCATACATCTTGCAAAATGCTTCCCAATTTTTGCAACCAAAATGGGTTACGCTCTCAGAATTATATAGATTTACTTCAAAGTCCACATCGTGAGTCCTTAGGTGAATTTTCTTTGTTTCAGAAATTTCATGGTCTCCAAAATCCATCCTCTCCAAGACATAGCGTCTTGCATGGCATGGGATAAGCTATACTCGAATTGTAAAAGATGAAAATTACACGTTGAAATAGTTGAAGTAATGCTTAATTATGAAAATAACACTTGTCGTCGTTGTGTACCGTTTCGACTTCGAAGGTCTCCTCGAGCTTAATGCTGAAGCGCCGATCATCGTCCAGGTGAGGCATGTCGCACAGACCTCGATTGTCGTGGCACCAGTCGCACTCCGCCGGGAGACTTTCGTCGTCCGATGATGATGACGACATATCCTGGGACAGCTCCCAGAATTGCTTGCCGCCCGAACCACCGGCCTCATCGTTGTGGGCCATGTTTCGCTCTAAATAGGAAAAAAGTTTGGTCAAAAAGTTGGTTATTGTCAAGGAACAAGATCATGGTCTCATCATTTAGGGTTTGTCGACACCGAGGCACCCTAAAAGCCTAAGCTTTCATCATTTAGGGTTTCGATGCCGAGGCACCCTAAAAGCCTAAGCGTACATCATTTAGGTTCTCATCGACACTGAGGCATCCGGGGCAGCCAAGTTAAGTTTTCATCATTTAGGGTTTATCGATGCCGAGGCACCCTAGGTTGGGCCTAATCACTTGGCACTAATCACTTGGCTCTATTGCCACCTATGGTTTAATGCAGCAAGAATGGCGGGGCAGTTGATCCTACTTAACTAAGTACTAAGATACCCCGGCCCATGCATTAGTCGCAAGTACCCCATATGTCCTATTTTTAGCAAAGTCATACTAAAATTCACGGAAAATTTCAGCATGACCTTTGCTGAAAATAGGACATATGGAGTACCCGAATTTGCCAGAACGGAAGTTAATCGACATTCCGGCAAACTCAAGGGCCTCTCGGGGTACCTGCAAAATCATCACGACACGACGGTCGGAGACAAAAGCCAGCAAACTAGCACCACAATGTGCCTCTATTTTCATATGGATGAAAAGGCCACAGACCATATGGTCCTCTGCTTTCATATGGACAAAAATCAGCTCAACTTATGTGAGCTTCCATTCCAGATCTAATAGGTCACCCAACAAAAAATCATCAATAGTTTTAGCTGAAAAAAATCATGCACATAATCAGTTTTGCAATCATAAGTTTGAGAAATGGTGGTTGCTTCGAGAGGATTCCAAAGGCCTAGTGGCTAGCTACATCCTGGCATGCTCCCACCAAAAGTTCCAAAGCCATTGATATTTTAGATGTCAAAGTTGAATCTGCTGAACAAGAAATATCGAAGTTTACTAGTACTGGGATTCCGAAGATTTGACATCAGGAGAAGACCAAATCTAAGCAGAGATCTAGAGATAGAGATATAAGTGAGGGGCAAAACCCCCTCATACTTCCATAAATCAAAAGAGAAAAACCATGATCGTAGCCTTGTATCTGGCTCTTTTGGTGTTCTCTGTCAACTTTGAATCTGACCAGGTTTCTCCTCTCTGGTGAATTCTTATCTATGAAAAGAAAATCAATATGGAGGAGAATGACCTACTTCAAGCTCCCTTAAATGAAGTTGAGATTAAAAAGGCAGTTTGTGGTTCACACTCAGATGGTGCCCCTATCCATGATGGTCTCTCCTTTATGTTCTATCAGCACTTCTGACATGTGATCAAAACTGATTTGATTGCTCTTTTTCAAGCCTTTTCTGGAAAAGTAACAGTAGCTACTGATGCTACTCCAAAATGCATGCACTCCACTGCAAGCACATAATCTTTTATTCAAGTAATAGTGTATGATGAATTTGATTATTCAGACTTAAGTTGCTTCAAGTGATGTCACTAGTTTCAGTTAACTAGAGTACTATAGCAAATGGAGTACCTAATCTGATCCAGTTAAAGTCTCCAGATGGAGTACCAAATGGAGTACTACAGCTGCTGCACTTGCTACACCAAAACAGCTACTGATCGAGTACCAGAGTACTCCAGTTGATCAAGCCGCAGTAGAAAGACTGTAAGTGTTTAAATTCAGTTGATCAAGCAGACTCGTCAAAGTACTACTGCAAGTGTTTAAATTCAGTCAAGTATACTACTACAGGTGTTTAACAAATTAAAGTGCACTGGGTCATGGCCAATTTTGGAGGCGACAAGGAGGAGGAAGGGTGGAGAGGGAGGAAGGAGGAAGGAGGAGAGGTACCTGGGCGGGCGCGGCCGGTCGCCGGAGGGGTCGGGGTCGGGGTTGGTTTCAGGGTTGGCGGCGGCAGCGTCGAAGGGATGCCTCGGTTGGTCGTGGGGAGGCCGACGGCCACGGCGAGGTCGCGGAGGCGTCGGCGATGGAGGAGCTGCGGTGGTGGGGGCCGTGGGGGCGCGGGGGCGCCGGCAGCGGTGGCGGCGGCTAGGAACCCTAGCTGTCGCGCTCGGGAGGGAGGTTGTCGCAGGCGGGGTCGCGGGGGGAGGGGGGCGGCGAGGGCGCGGGCGCGGGCGGAGGGGGGACGGTGAGGGCGCGGGCGGAGGGGGGACGGTGAGGGAGGTGGTCGGGTGCGGCGGGGGAAGCGAGCACGGCCGGGGACGGCGAGCACGGTCGGGAAAGTGGTGGGCGGTGGTGGTCAGGCGCGGGTGAGACGAGGCAGGGGAGGGATTACTAATAGCGCACCAACTCTAAATGCGCCATTAGTAATCCAGGTTACTAATGGCGCACCTTCTGGTGATGCGCCATTAGTAGTTTTGCAAAAAAAAAAGAAATACTAATGGCGCACTGTCCCACAATGCGCCATTACTAGTTTAAACTAGTAATGGCGCACGGTGGAACAGTGCGCCATTAGTAGTTTTGCAAAAAAAGAATAAAAATATAATAAAAAAACAACATTAGTGGCGCACTTTCCGACAGGTGCGCCATTACTAGTTATAACTAGTAATGGCGCACTGTGTCTGGATGCGCCATTAGTATGTTTGGACAGGCGCACTAGTTCAAATTTTTTTTTGATACTAATGGCGCACCCTGGGCCAGGTGCGCCATTAGTAGTTTCAACTCTAATGGCGTATCAGAAGGTGGTGCGCCATTAGTATATACTAATGGCGCACCGCTTGTCTGATGCGCCATTAGTGTCAATCCCATCTATAGCCCTTTTTCTAACAGTGAACGATACCTCTCAAAACCGGTTGATATGTCCTATTGTTCTTATTTTTTAGGTCATTTCAAGTGATAGTACATATATGTAATTAGGTAACTAAGAACATACTGTTTTCCATATTTTTTTGTCGTCTAAGTTTGACTGCGGGGTTTATGCTCTTACATTCACTAGTGGTTGGGAAGCAAGGGTTGTTCCAAGATTCACCCCAAACGACATCCCAAACATTAGGAAACAACTGACAAGTAATTGGGTCGACACTGATTGCAACAAGGCTTCCTGGAAAGACATTCTGAAGTTAAAATAGGTCAGTTCTTTGATCATGATTTTTTGTTTTTCTGTATGACTTAGTTGCTTGCATTTCTGCATATACTTGCCTGAACAATAGACAAGAGTTTGCCTGCAAATTTATCCGCAGACGTGATAATTTTCAATGAATGTCTCCCACGATGGAATTTTTTTATCAATGTAAATTCTCCACATGCGAAAAGAACAGATAACAGATAGGTGTTTTTGTATGACTTAGTTGCTTGCATTTTTGCATATACTTGCATGAACACTACACAAGAGTTTGCCTGCAAATTAATCCGCAGTCATGACAATTTTCAATGATTGTCTCCCATGATGGAATTTTTTTATCAATGTAATTTCTCCACATGCGAAAAGAGCAGATAACAAATAGTTGCCTGAATCATTCATACAACTTGCAAGAAGTGCCAATACAAATTTGTTTGCAAAATAAGAACAAAGTAAAAAAAGAGCCGAAGCTGTAGAATTCAAATAGTGTTTTTTGGTCTTCTCAACTTTTTCCTCTTGGGTTTCCTCTTTGTCAGCACCGTTTCCACTCCTTTTTTACGTTCACACCAATCTTTTTTTGCATAGCGCAGAGTTGTGATCAACAGAACCACAATAACTACACTAGCTCCTTAGGGTGACGGTGTGGATCCTTTTCATTTAGGGTGCAGCTCAAGTGCTGACTGGATCCTTTTCATTTTTGCTTTTCCTTTGGTTGCTGACTTTGGCGGGTGACGGTGTCCTGGACTAGGGGGTACTCACCACGTTGTCTCCCGATCTATTAGATTGGGCCGAGGACCCCCGTGTCCGTATACTCATGGGCCAGTTCGGATGGCTGCCGCATACAAGGAAGATTCCACAAGACTTGGCGATCAAGACAAGGACTTCTCCCCACCGGCGTATTCGGCTAGGACTCTTGTTATCCCAGGCCTCCGGTGCATTATATAAACCGAGGCCAGGCTAGTCGATAGATATACAATATATACAACAATCATACCATAGGCTAGCTTCTAGGGTTTAGCCTCCTTGATCTCGTGGTAGATCTACTCTTGTACTACCCATATCATCGATATTAATCGAGCAGGACGTAGGGTTTTACCTCCATCGAGAGGGCCCGAACCTGGGTAAAACATCGTGTTCCCTGCCTCCTGTTACCATCCGGCCTAGACGCACAGTTCGGGACCCCCTACCCGAGATCCGCCGGTTTTGAAACCGAAATTGGTGCTTTCATTGAGAGTTCCGCTGTGTGATCGACAAAAGGATCGATGGCTCGCCTGCAGATCAACTGCGACTTCGGTGTCTTCGTCAGCAGTTCGACTGGTCACCTTGGTTCGACCAAGAATTTCGCCCCATGTTCGGATCACCATGATCGGACGAGGGCCTTCATCAAACATCAACTTCGATCTCTATCAAGATCACGGAGGAATTATCTATGGAGCTCGGGGGCTCAACGTCAACATTGCCCTCAAGCGATCATGCCGTTTTTTCTTGGACAGCGAACTCGTATCTATCGCCACCACCTCCTCGAGTATCGCTTTGACGATCGCTTTGATGGAATTGTGCGGAATTGAGTCTACAACAACCCTGGAAAATTTCATCGAGTTCCGATGGAGGAATCTCTGGCAATCCACGATATACCGGAGCCCTGTCAAATCTGGACGGGAATTTGGATGAGTTTAGGGCTTGGTGTCCAGCTTCTAACTCGGACGTCCTTTGGAATATCCAACCGTTGATCGCCTGTGTAATTCCTATATCTACCATCTCTCAAAATTTCGGCTCGATCCGACCGTCCAAACTCCGGGAACCTTCCGATTAGTGCATCACTTTTCGGATCTGTTTTCTGCGCGAAAACGAATCCGACCCGAGTTCATCTTTTTGATGAACAGGATTTCAGACATCCCTTTTGAAGGAAGTTTTGTATGGGGTATTGTGTTTTGTTTCCGAACACATCCCACTAACTGTAAGATCTTTTGAACATGATCTTCAACATCATGCTGGTGTCAAACCAGTCCGGCAATATTACTCCACGGCTGCCGACCTGCGCTAGACACGGCGTCACTTTGTTGAGCCGAGCTCAACTTCTTCGGACCATCATCTCGGCAAGCCGAACAAGAGCCCGACATCGCGAAGGATAAATCATCACCAACATCGCCGCCCCACGGATTACACGGAGCGGGCATACCGGCATCGCCGCACGGTCGCTTCATCAAGCCGGCATCGACCACGTCACGACCTGCATCGACAGGGCCGCACTATTGCTTCTTCAAGCTGGTGTCCATCACGCCGACGACCTGCATCGACAGGGCTGCACTATTGTTTCTTCAAGCTGGTGTCCATCATGCCGACCTACTTCGACTCATCGGCTGACATCGAGGCTTCGACATCTCGGCTGGACCGGGGGCTTCGCCATCTCTTCATCAACCTACTCCGGACACTTCGGCGTCATTAGCCGACCAGCTCCATCACGTTAGCTGGGCCGAGGGCTTTGCCTCGGCGAGTCAACCTTTACCAGCATTGCCATGCCGTCGTTTTGTCGCCCATCAGGCAATGGGTGTGCGGAGTGGGTCCCAATTTTAGGAATCACCTTCCTTCAGATTGCTACAACAAATAAACCAGGTGCTATTAATCCCAGTATTTTTTGCTTGTTTGGGTTCATTTTTCCCAAGGAATTATTACTCTGGTTTGTCCGTCATATGTACACAGATCTATCAAATGGTGGCTGCATTAACGACAGTCGCATGATGGTTCGGTCAGTTTCCGTACATAGTCCGGCGAACGCCGCACTCGGAGCTCGGACCGACCTGCGAATTCAGGCTTTGCCACGCCTTTACCGCATCACGCCGACGCCCTGCATCGACATTGACTTCGGCATCAGGCCATATTTCTTTTATTACTCACTTTGCATAAATTATTTATTATGCAACGATTTTTTTTAATTATCATTATTACTATTATCTCCGGTTTGCACTATTTTTTGTGCACAGGAAAATGATCCGCGGACTTCGGCGTCACTCTGCCGGTCTGCATTGATCGTGCTATGTCACCACTTCGGTGTGTCAAGCTCTCCGCTCTGCCACCTCAGGACCGGCTTGAGGGATGGAACCTTGCCCCGCATCAAGCTCGGGCCGCGTCATCAATACCGAACACATTAACCAGCTAAGTCTCTTTCATGCTCAAAGCTTTAATTTCTAACTTGCGTTCGGTTCGACCAAGCATTATACTTTTTTGGAAAAAAGTTGCTTCTAAAAAAATTTCCTTGTCCAAACTTTGTTTGTGACGCATAAATTCAAATATCTCGTTTACTTGGGGGCTTCCTTTATGAAGCTTTTCATGTTGCATATGATTATACTTGTACGGCTTCGTTCCTTGTTCGTGTATTATGCCACAATATGCACCATATTGACTTAAGAGATTTGCAAGCTGGGTTGCCTCGCTCCTGTGTTTACCCCTACGTTCCCGATTGTTCGGCTAGGGAGTAAAGGGAGCACCTCTGCGATTGTCACGATCGTGTCACCCGAGCCGGACCTCAGACTAGGTGAAGCCGAAAGCTAGCGCTCTTATAGTTATTCAATGATGGTCGGCACACAACGGAACTCATGAGTACAAAAAATCTATTGCACAAGTCTCATAATAACAATGAGCACCGAAGAAATGTATCGGTGGGGGTACTATTTTCTTCGAAGATGCTTCTTACTCTTCGCAGTAATATAGCATAAGTTCCCTGAGCGCGCTTTGTCTGTTACAGCCTTATGGCCTGATTGCCTGGTTATTGGAAACACCATCGATATTCTCGACCGATGGAGTACATAACACTTTTCGGTCCTTAACCGAAGAGGGAGAAGCCGACGGTCGGTTAAGATGCGTTTAAAGTTCGGTTGAACATAGATATGATATAAGTACTTCGGTACATGCAATCATTCTTCTACCCAAGTCACTTGGGGGCTCTTAAGTTTATTTGAGCCGTTTTATAATAAGTGTTCTTCTTCTCAGTCGTTGCAAAGTTCTATTATTATTATTTATCACTCCATTTTTTGACGCGAGTGTGCGGTCACTAGCCGGGGAGCCTAATTTCTCTCTCAAAGCTGCTAGAGTTTAGTTTGCTAAACTGGCCTAATGAGAAGTACTCCGCCCTCGGGATAGGAGGTTGAAGCCGTAGGCTGACCCGCTCGAAGTCTTGAGATAGGATGTGTCATGTTAAAGGACGACAGAAGCACTTCTTTTTTCTAAGACCAATTTTCGGATTGGCACCGAACACTTGATCTTGTTCGGACGTCATTTTTTTACCGACGTTTCTTGGTTTTCCAAGCTTTTTGGCACTTTTAAACTATTTGTGCTTTTCCAGCATTAGTCTCGCAGTGCAACGCCGGACACCTTTAGGGATTCGGCAAAAACATTCTCAGATATTGCTATATATGCATCGGTTTCGAATTGTGTCTTCGGTCAATAGTTGGGTTGCCCGGCTCCTGCACTTGCTTCCTATGTTCTGTTTTGTTCGGCTAGGCGTGCAAAGGGAGAACCACTGCGATTGTGCTTCCAGCTCACATGGTTAAGAACCTTAGTGGAGAAAGCCGAAAACTGACTGTCACAATAAGCGTAAACTGGTCAGCGATCCGATGACTATGACGGGCCATTCATAACATTGGCCGAAGTGTTTACGGCTTGACCTCGACTGTCGCCGAACACTACCGGGGGCTATTAACTGGCCTCCCAAACTAAATCCTCGATATTTTGCTCTTACATTCGAGCTGAGGTTTCATGATCATGCTCAGCATGACAACCCAAAGAAAGGAACCGATAGCGGGACTATTTTCTTTGGAATACATTTCTTCTGTTAAACAGTAATATAACATATCTCTCTGCGTACCTTTGTTTATAAAACCGTGTGGCCAGATTGCCTTGTTTGTCGTAAATCTTTGCCCTCATAAAGGTTTTATAAAGTAGGACAAACACTCCTCGGCTACTGGCCAAGGAGGTGGAATCCGATGGTCGGTCAACAAAGTTTTGTACAATGCGGATCCGAGCATTAATGACATAAAGTACTTGGATACATAGAGTCATTACACATAATCTGTGATTTTACTATGGATATTGATCCTTAATTCGGCCACCCGTGCCCGCATTAAGGCTCGGGGGCTACTGGGCTTCGGGCTTATTATTTACAAACATTAAAGGGGCACATCGATCCCCTGATCTGGTGTTGCCACCCGACCAGTGTCTCGGGGGCTACTGCATTGCTTGCCCAATGCAGAAAATTTTATGTGCAATATAGTTTCCGAGGAGATTTTGATCCTCAGGTTGGTTGGCCGCACCCAACCTGAGTCTTGAGGACTGAGCACGCCGCTTTTGTGTCCCGAAGTATTCTGCCGAGCTAGGACTTGATCCTCAGGCCGATTTTGCAAATCAACCTGAGTCTCAGCGGCTACTGGGATCAGCGGTCTTATGTCATCCTTCATGTGCATCTCGGGTTTTAGAATGATACACACCTTGAGGGCTACTGGCTATATATCTCGGCAGAGAATAAATTGCACCAATAAAAAATATTGACAAAAAATCGGCCCATAGTTGGGGTGGTGCACCACCTCGGAAGCAGTCCGGCATAAAGCTCGGGCGCTAGTGGCTGGCTCCATAGAGGGCATTTCCGGCATTAAGCTCTGCTAAACTCCTTCAACTTTTTTGAACCAAGGTGATATGACACCTCGGATATAGTCCGGCATTGGAGCCTGGACACAGTCTGACAATGGAGCTCGGATATATTTCGGCGTTGGAGCTCGGATATACAGTCCGACGTTGGAGCTCGGATACATAGTCCGGCGTTGGAGCTCGGATACATTCCGGCGCTAGAGCTGGGAAGCGGTCCGGCATTGGTGCTTGGCTGCAAAAGATACCACGAATGCAGTCCGGCGTTGGAGCTCGGACACAAGAGGACCCTGCCTCCCGGAAACAACTTCAAACCCGAGGTGTGGCATAAAAATAAACAAGGCATTGATAAAGGCCGGAAACTTAAAGGGGCTCCTCAGATACCCGACTTGTAAACTCGTCGAATGCATTTCGGCGATCCTCAAGATCGAAGATAAAGAAGATTTGTTGAACCAGTTTTCAAGACCGACGACCGAAGATGAAGAACAGTTCGGAAGAATCGAGGAGCGTCCCTAACTTGAAGACCGGTTCAGGGGGCTACTGACGGTGTCCTGGACTAGGGGGTACTCACCACGTCGTCCCCCGATCTATTAGATTGGGCCGAGGACCCCCGTGGCCGTATACTCATGGGCCAGTTCGGACGGCTGCCGCATACAAGGAAGATTCCACAAGACTTGGCGATCAAGACAAGGACTTCTCCCCACCGGCGTATTCGGCTAGGACCCTTGTTATCCTAGGCCTCCGGTGCATTATATAAACCGAGGCCAGGCTAGTCGATAGATATACAATATATACAACAATCATACCATAGGCTAGCTTCTAGGGTTTAGCCTCCTTGATCTCATGGTAGATCTACTCTTGTACTACCCATATCATCAATATTAATCGAGCAGGACGTAGGGTTTTACCTCCATCGAGAGGGCCCGAACCTGGGTAAAATAGCGTGTTCCCTGCCTCCTGTTACCATCCGGCCTAGACGCACAGTTCGGGACCCCCTACCCGAGATCCGCCAGTTTTGACACCGATAGCGGGTCTCTAGGGATTGGCGGGTCAACCACAGTAGGAGTAGGATATCCAAGGTTTTGTTCCATTGTAGAAGCTCCTGGTTGCATTCCAGTACCCCTGTGTAGTGGCTCAATTTGGACAGGTGGTTGCGCATGTCTCCCAGGAGGTGTTGCAGAAGAAGACAACAGTGCCTCTCCACTTTTTCGTTGCCTTTTCTGTTGTGATGTGGAGGAAGTAGAATGCTCTCCAATTCCAGCAGGCATTTGTTGAAGTCCTGATGGGGGCGGCTGGGCGCCCCCCTCGGTGGTACTGATGGCCACCTCTTTTGTGCTGGGGGACCCCTGGCTAGTTGTGCTTCCCCTGTTGGTAGTTGTAGAGGCCACCAACCTGGTTGTGCATGCCCTCTGATTGTTTGTGCAGCCCCTCTCGGCTGTGCTGCAAACATTCCTGGTGGTGTAGGCACCACTGGCAGGGTTATCGCTGTTGTGCTTTGGGGTGCAGATCCCATATTGGGGTGTGCAAGCACTCTAGAAGGATCAGCCATTTGGGCTGCTTTTCTTTGTTGTGGTACAGAAGTAGTGGGACGCTGCATAGAGTTAGCCGGTGGTTGTGCAGCTGCAGCAGGAGGTGGTGGAGGGGCACTATTCGCCGGAGGAGGGTTGCCTTGTGGTGCAGAACCACTACTCGGGGGTGGACCACCGGGTGGGGGCACTAGGACCTGTTGTTGGCTTCTTTTTTTCGACAAGTTCAAGTGTTTTATTTCTGTGCGAGCTGCCCGCATATGCCTCCTCACGATGTCTGAAGCAGCATCTGACACACTAGCAACACGAGCAAGGCTTGCAAAATCCAAGGACAAATTTGCATGTCTAAGTTCTTTCTTGGACTGTGCTGGCAACTCATCGGGCTGACCGTCATTTGTAGGTGGTCCACTCGGTATTGCTTTAGGTGTCCATCTCCTCAGAATGTACTGTGCAGGGATTTCATCTATACAAAGGTAGGTGAAAACCTTCAAGATGTGGCAGCAGAGCATGCCGTCCCTGTACATTTTGCAGCATTGGCACGTGTAGTCTCCAGCAGCAGGGTCTGATGTCACAAAATAACTCCTAGAACCATACTTAGCAACCCACTTCTGTGTATTGTCGGGGTTGGTATTGTTGGGGTAAATCTCATACAAGTGACCCCCATGTGGCCGTACATTATATCTCCCAGTCAACTTGAATTCGTTACGGAACTTCTCATACAGGTCCCTAGTATATGCACCATACGCTTGCTTCTCAATGGGAAAAGACGACCACATTTCAATCTCCAAATGTTCAGTCCGGTAGTCTTTTCCATCCTCCCGGACAAGTATGTGAGTCTGGATTTTTGAATATTGCTTGACGAAGTTGAGGATGGAATTGTGTGGGTTCACATATCGCTTAAGGACAGCGTTGAAACCCTCACTGCGTTGGGTTGACTGCAGGAATGGGAAGAATTGGTGTTTGAAGTAGCAAGGAACCCATGTTTCCCGGTATTTATATAGGGTCTCAAAGTGTGTGTTAGTCATAACCTCATACTTCAACATCAGAGCAGCCCATGCGGCCTCGAACTCCTCCGGCGTCAAGCTGAAGTCAATACACTTGTTGAAATCTTTCGACAATCCAGGGTTTCGACCCAACAAGGCACCAAGCTATTCTTGAGCCTTTTTCATTATATGATAATGGCAACAACGACGGACACTTGTTGAGAACATCCTTTTAATTGACTGTGCCATCGCGATGTCTTGGTCAGTTATGATGTTAGTAGGTGCTAGACCATACATTGCTTCAAGAAAGGTCCCAAACAACCAATCAAAGCTTGTTGCCAATTCATGCCTCACAAACCCGCATCCCAACATGAATGATTATCCATGCCGATTAATTCCAATGAATGGTGCAAAGGGCATGTTATACATGTTAGTCATGTACGTGGTGTCAAATGAGATACAGTCGTGGTACGCCTCTGCATAAGCCTTCCTTGCTGCACCGTCAACCCGGAAAATATTCTCCACACTGTCCTCCTCATCATACTTTATCTTGTAAAAGAAATCTGGATCATCTTTTTGCTGGTCTTTAAAGTAGGCAACAGTCTCAATCATATCACCTTCTTTCGTGGCATGCTTGTTCAATTCTGACTTGAAGTTTGAAATATGTTTAGTACCATAAGGAACAATCAGCTCTGTCCCATAGTAATCTGACATGATGTGCATCATACGACCTGCAAGCAAAAACGTAGTGGCTAGTTAGTTTAGTGCATTTGTATGTAGAGGTAGTTGGATAGTGATACGTCTCCAACGTATCTATAATTTTTTATTGTTCCATGCTATATTATATTCTATTTTGGACATTATTGGGCTTTATTATACACTTTTATATTATTTTTGGGACTAACCTACTAACCGGAGGCCCAGCCCAGAATTGTTGTTTTTTGCCTATTTCAGAGTTTTGCAGAAAAAGAATATCAAACGGAGTCCAAATGGAACGAAACCTTCGGGAACGTGATTTTCGGAACGAACGTGATCCAGAGGACTTGGACCCTACGTCAAGACATCAACTAGGAGGGCACGAGGTAGGGGGTGCGCCTACCCCCCCCCCCCAGGCGCGCCCTCCACCCTCGTGGGCCCCACGTTGCTCCACCGACATACTTCTTCCTCCTATATATACCTACGTACCCCCAAACTACCATATACGGAGCCAAAAACCTAATTCCACCGCCACAACCTTCTGTACCCGTGAGATCCCATCTTGGGGCCTGTTCCGGAGCTCCACTGGAGGGGGCATCGATCACGGAGGGCTTCTACATCAACACCATAGCCTCTCCGATGATGTGTGTGTGTAGTTTACCTCAGACCTTCGGGTCCATAGTTATTAGCTAGATGGCTTCTTCTCTCTTTTTGGATCTCAATACAATGTTCTCCCCCTCTCTCGTGGAGATCTATTCGATGTAATCTTCTTTTGCGGTGTGTTTGTTGAGACCGATGAATTGTGGGTTTATGATCAAGTTTATCTATGAACAATATTTGAATCTCCTCTGAATTCTTTTATGTATGATTGGTTATCTTTGCAAGTCCCTTCGAATTATCAGTTTGGTTTGGCCTACTAGATTGATCTTTCTTGCAATGGGAGAAGTGCTTAGCTTTGGGTTCAATCTTGCGGTGTCCTTTCCCAGTGACAGTAGGGGCAGCAAGGCACGTATTGTATTGTTGCCATCGAGGATAACAAGATGGGGTTTATATCATATTGCACGAGTTTATCCCTCTGCATCATGTCATCTTACTTAAGCCGTTACTCTGTTCTTATGAACTTAATACTCTAGATGCATGCTGGATAGCGGTCGATGTTTGGAGTAATAGTAGTAGATGCAGGCAGGAGTCGGTCTACTTGTCTTGGACGTGATGCCTATATACATGATCATACCTAGATATTCTCATAACTATGCTCAATTCTATCAATTGCTCAACAGTAATTTGTTCACCCACCATAGTACTTATGCTCTCGAGAGAAGCCACTAGTGAAACCTATGGCCCCCGGGTCTATTTTCCATCATATTAATCTTCCAACACTTAGTTATTTTTATTGCCTTCTATTTTACTTTGCGTATTTATCATAAAAATACCAAAAATATTATCTCATCATATCTATCAGATCTCACTCTCGTAAGTGACCGTGTAGGGATTGACAACCCCTTATCGCGTTGGTTGCGAGCATTTATTTGTTTGTGTAGGTGCGAGGGACTCGTGCGTGGCCTCCTACTAGATTGATACCTTGGTTCTCAAAAACTGAGGGAAATACTTACGCTGCTTTACTACATCACCCTTTCCTCTTCAAGGGAAAACCAACGCAGTGCTCAAGAGGTAGCAGATAGCACCACAAGATCTTCAACAAACTAATACATCGTTTGCAAGCAACTAAAGGCATACAAGTTTAAATGGAGTCTCGAAGTGAAGTATAGACTTTTTTCCACCTAAGGTATGAATAACTAACACACTGAAACCAAGGGACCTGGAAGTGTACTACAGGCAACACTTGGTCAGGGTCTGAGCAACTTACATAGCAGTACAAGGCAAGTCTAGGAGGAAACCAAAATCCAGCTTTTTTAATAATAAACCAGGCAAGTAGTTGGGTAGGGTATGAGCAACTCACGCAACAAGACAGGTGAAGTGCACGAAAAAAACAAACAAATTTCCATCATTTTTCAGGCTTTAAATAATAATGCATACAAGTAGGGTGCAAGCAACTCACACAGAAACCAAGGGAATTGTAGGAAGAAAACAGATTTCCACCATTTTAAGGGTTTCAAAAACAATACAGGAAAGCAGGTTTGTTGGGTTTGAGCAACTTACAGAGCATACAAAGGCAAATCATGGAACAAACCTAATTTTTCCCATCTTTTTTGGTGTTAATAATAACACAAGGTGGGGTGTGAGCATCTCAAACCAAGGTCAGTCTTTGGAACAAAGTTAATTTTCCACAATCAAGAGAAAACAAAAAGTACTTGCATAAGGTATGACCAACTAACACATGAAGCCAAAGGATAGCTCATGATTTTTTCTAGTCATAGTTTAGGAGAGGAACCAAACCTGTTGTCAAGTTGCAATTATGCAGATGTGTGAGGAAAGCCCTTTCTTCTGGTGGTATCCCTTGGTGTCATCTCAGGTACTTAGTCAAAGATGGTTTGTCAACCAACGGGTGGTTGTGCTCAGCAACAAAGTAAATGACCTCCCAATGGCTATCTAATAACTTCACCACCATCTTGGCTCTACAACCTGTTTGCACTATTGTATCCCGCTTCCGCTTCTTGGTTTTCTTTTTTAGTTTGCTTTCATCATCAAGAAAGACAATTTCATCCTCTTCATCAATATCTTCACCTTGTTCTGCAATCTTGTCTAGGGCAGGAATTGTTTCTGCTCCTCCATCATCAACTTTAGGTTTGTGAAACTTATTGCACACAAATTGCTGCTTTATCAGCTCAGTAGTTTTAACAGACTTCCTTGAAGTGTTCTTCTTGACAGAAAACCCAAGTTGCAAAGCATATGCGTTGTAGTGTTTTTTGGCACCCTCCACAATGTCAAACCTCATTCCAACATATGGCTCCTTAGGCTGTGACCAAGCTTCATCATCGTTTTCACATTCCAAGCCTGCCAAACCATTTCCAATAGTGCCTCCAGTTTCATCTGCAGTCGCTGTGACATCAAGGGTGTGTGCATCTTTATCCGTTGCTTCTTCTCCAGGGACAGTTGCACCTCTTGCTGTCCCCCAGCGTTAGTGGAGTGCTCAGCTCTGTCCACTATGCCCGTCACAGGTGTTGCAACATTTTGTGTAAGCATAGGATTAGGATACTGAGCACCACCACGGGGGTTGCTGTGCTGTGTGCAGAATACATATTCTCCAAGATTACTGCTGTCAGGATTTGGCATTTGAGGGTCAATTTCTGCTGGCAACTCATTTAGGTCAATCATCTCCACCCTGCACACACCAAGTTGACGAAGCAAGTCAGGTGAATCAAGTCAGCATCCAAAACACAGAGTGTAGGCAAGAAAATTAATAAGAGACAACATTCAGCTTGATGTGATTTTGTTTTTTTACCAGAGCGTTGCTAGAAAATACAGTAAGCATACATGCATGAAAAACCAAACACAAGTTGCTTCTTTCTCTACACATGTTTTCATTTATCTTGGCATAATATATCAACAGTAGTTTCTTACAACATATGTATCTTTTTCCGTCATGTAATTTCTTTTGTTTTCTAATGTTCACAGGAGAGCAACAGTTCACCATGTGAATCAAGGTTTTGGTGAAGCAAGGCGCATGGAGAAGATTATTTCTTCATCAAAGTGCATCTTTTTAGCTTTTGCGAAACTTGTGTCAACAAGACTGATATAGAGAGTAGATTGTTATATGTTCAATTTTTTAGGAGTAGCCAAGGGTGATGCACTCTTTGTGTTCAAATAAGTTTTGAGTTGCTTTGTTTTGGGAGGAACAGAACATTTATCTTTTATGCACAAGATCGTTTTCATTTGCTATTTTTCCTATTGTCTTTCTGTTTCTATATGATCCTTCTTTGGAGAATCATTATTAGGCAGTTAGTATGGTCATTCCAAACTAACATACTTTTTCAGAATGCAACTGGAGCATCCTACTATTCATAACATGTCCATGTTTTAAAGAAGGAAACAGTGTTCAACCGTTTTACCTTGAAGGTAATATTCACTACTGGGCACTTTTATTTCATTCATTTTTTTCTTGTTGTAGTAATATGCGGTATCTCGTATAAGTTGCTTAGGATATTCAGTAGATGCTGAAAACAGTATTGCTTTAAGTATAGTAGTTGACAACAATCATGTTAGTTCTTTTTTTTAATTATCATGTTAGTTGCTTCAGATAACCAACAGTAGTTGCTTGAAATAAGAATCCCAATAAGAAGGGTTTTAGTATCTCCCCCCAGCAACTTTTTAGCCGATGACATTATCAGCAGTTTATCTCCTTGAAACCAACAGAGTACTTTTTTGCCTTAAAAACCATAGGATTTGCTTAAAAGGAACATAGATTTTGCCTAGAATAAGTAAGATAGTTGCTCAGGACCAGGGGGTTTCACTAATGTTGGAGACCACATAAAAGGCTTCATGAAACAAAGCTATCCTAACTCTGTTTTGTCAATCACAGTTTTTTCATTGCTTGAAATAATATCACAATTCGCTCTCAAAATCAACAGAATTTTTCTTAAAGATGTGTTTATAAATTCTAGAAATTGTTGGGATAAAAATAACCATAGTAGATCAACTGTAGTTACAGATTATACTCTTGAGACCAGCAGAGTTCGTTTTTGCCTTAAAAACCATAGGATTTGCTTAAAAGGAACATAGCTTTTGCCTAAAGTAAGCCAGGTAGTTGCTCAGGACCGGGGGGTTTCACTAATGTTGGAGACCACATAAAAGGTTTCATGAAACAAAGCTATCCTGACTCTGTTTTGTCAATCACAGGTTTTCGTTACTTGAAATAACATCACAATTTGCTCTCAAAATCAACAGAATTTGCTTAAACATCTGTTTATAAATTCTAGGAATTCTTGGGATAAACATAAGTGCAAAAATAAGCACAGTAGATCAACAATACCTACAGTTTATCTTCTTGAAACCAACATAGTTCTTTTTTGCCTTAAAAACCATAGCATTTGCTTACAAGGAACGTAGCTTTTGTCTAAAGTAAGTAATGTAGTTGCTCAGTACAAGAGGTTTCACTAATGCTGCAGACAAAGCTATCCTAGCCCTGTTTCTCAATCACAGTTTTTCATTGTTTGAAATAACATCACAATTTGCTCTCAAAATCAACAGAATTTGCTCATAGAAGATTTGGATCAACAATACGTACAGTTTATCTTCTTGAAACCAACAGAGTTCTTTTTGGCCTTAAAAACCATTAGCATTTGCTTACAAGGAACATAGCTTTTGCCTAAAGTAAGTAATGTAGTTGCTCAGAACAAGGGGTTTCACTAATGTTGCAGACAAAGCTATCATAGCCCTGTTTCTCAATCACAGTTTTTCATTGCTTGAAATAACATCACAATTTGCTCTCAAAATCAACAGAATTTGCTCACACAAGATCCTAAATCCTAGTAATTTTTGGGATAAAAATAACCACACAAAGATCTATTTTTTTGACTAGCTCTCATAAAAAAGAGTTGTAGCACAATTTAGATGAGTATATACAGTCTTTTTGTACAAACCTGAACAAAATAATCCAAAAATTGCAGGAAGAATCAACAGGAACAAGAGTAGGTACTTTGGCAAATCCCAGGCAAATTATATGGAAGAGTTGGACAAACCTGATCTCCCTGTGCGTCCTTGCTTTGTATTTTCTTTCAGTTTTTGTCAATTTCCTTTGACTGACATCCCTCCTATGTCGCCATTGCAGGGTGAGCCGAGGTCTGTAGATCTGGGAACGAGGCTTGGGAGAGAAGAAGATGGGGATTTGGGGCTGGTTTGCTTAGGAGAAGGGAACGGCTGGGAGTCACGTGACGGGGGGACCAGGGGGAGTTGGGTTGCGGGAGGGTGGGCATGCATTTCGCGTGATACAGTGCGGACAGGTGGATTTCCTTTTTCGTCAGGGGGACCAAAACCTTCCTTTTATGGCCGGCTGCCAGGGAATACTAGGGAGCACCCGGCTACTCCCTAGCCGCGTCCATATATATTATATACCGTGACCGCTATTACGCCAGGTTCTTCGCGCCGGAAGCGAAGACCATCGCTCAGTGTTGCATGCTTGCGGTAGCATGCAGGTCTCTGAATTTGGCATATTAATCATGGAAGTATGATCCTATTATATATATCTTCCCACCATTGTTTCCTCAAATACATAGTTCTTTTTTTTCCTTTATTACCAGTATTTTGGCAGGGAGCTACAAAATCATATCAAAAGACACTGGCAGATGCTGGCCACTAGATGAAATATCTGGCGCTTAAGCAATAAGCCGACTCAAAATAGAACTTCACTTCGAAAGCAAAAAAGATGAAAAATCATATAAAACTACAATAACGAATGATGATTCTCGTCTCTTAGTATATGTTTGGTGACTCTGTACGATTCCAGGCCACGTTGCTGAAGCGGTTTTCATCCTTCAAATAGCTGTGCTAACATCTGCTCCAATTCGTCGGGACTACTGTCTCCGTGACAGGCGTATTCCTCTAGCTCCGGATGCTCCTTCAAGTAGACGCGGTAGCCTGAAACAACTCTCTCAGCAATAGTTTTCCGCAACGCGTCTCTGAGTTGAGGATCTGGAACCTTCCAGAACTTCTGAGCCCGGTACGTTTTATAAAACGCTGACTTGAATTCACCCAGTGGAGTGCGTGCAGAGGTGTTGTTCCTCATCCAGCGTTGGAGCAGCCCAGGTAATTTCGATCTCGGTATGTAGGACAGCACATGACCCCAGGAAGCATCCATATAGTTATCCATGTGCTTCTCACATTCAGGTGTAAGTTTAAGCTCACGGTGGTGCCCAAACTGCAGCTCAAGATTTAACAATGGCAATGGCTCCAACATCTGTGCTATGAAATAGGAATTGTTGAGCAAGAACATGTACCTGAGGCTTGGATCTGAGCACAGCTCCGATTTATTCAGAAGCAGATCCTTCAGATAATCGGTCGTGTCATGTATCAGGTCACGCAGCTTTTCGGTGTTGTGGCTCGGTGCGCAGTTCTCTGTCGAAGCCTTGGCTTTCCTCAACAATAATATGTAACTCACCAAAAATCGAATGTTCATTTGAACCTCGCCTCCTCCTCGCCGAATGTGGACAGCCCATTCTTCATCGTCCTTCATGAGTGTTTGATGCATCTGCATTATCGTGCCGAATATGGACTCGATTAACCTGTTTCCTTCCCTGTCAAATGAGTTGGCAATCTCACTGAATATGCTTTTAGCTTCCGAAGAGATCGCATGCACCGTAAGCACGTCACGTGACGCATTGGAGATGCAGATGTACATATCTAGCACGGCCAGTGGATTCCCCGGCTTGTAAACTTGGACGATGGCATCAACAAAGGCGAGCATTGCTGAGATGCTCGCATTGCCAAACCGTGCGACCGAGCACGTCTCGTGGGCAATGGCGAGCAGCTCTTTGATACTCGCTACAATTACCATGACAGCTCGAATCCAGCTCTTGACGAAGTTGCGGCCCTTGTGGGGGCATAAGACTGACCTGTGATTGCAGATTTCGAGAACCCAGTCCACGTCAAGCTGGAAGAACCAACTCTTCAGAAGCCTGTCCAGAGCATGGTCGGGACCGCTGCCGTATCCAGATGTTGGGGCGCGAGATGCCATGTCGAATGCAGTCACCGTGCGCTGGGCGTAACCGTCGCTGACCATTTGGCGAGCGACCATCGTGAGCTCCTGGGCGCCGTCTGACGCGGAGTAGCAGCCGGAGTGGTTGGACATGTGATTGGAACCTGAGTTACTGGATCCGCTATGACCGGACTGGGAGTGGGAGTGGGAGAAGACAGCCAGCCATGTGTGGCATTCGGGCACGTCGATGCTCCGGATCCACTCGCGGTAGGAAGGGCGCGGCGGGTCGGGAGCAGTGAAGTCAGTGGTGCTCTCCTCCGGCAAGGATGCAAGCAGCCCCGCCGTGCTCTCCTCCGGCACGGCTGCAAGCTGCCCCGCCGTGCTGCTACCTTGAAATAGCTCTCTGAGACCACTGATCACGCTTGACCAAGGTTTTGGTTACCAGTCGAAATTTCAAGATTTCCCATGGTTACCACGTATTTCCGTGTCCCTGGGTAAATCGTCATACCGAGCAAAAAATACCTTTTTTTGAAATTTTTGAATTTAAACACTCGATTTACAGTAAGGTATGTAGGGTCTAATTAATGCAATGAAAGTTGGTTATGGCATGTTGGTAGCAACCTAGTTCCTGTTTTGAGAGGTCTCTGGTTTGAATATTCGTTCATTTTTTTATTTGAATTCAAAATTCAACTATAAAATTCGCTCGAAATATTCTCGGTATTTGTCGGTATTTCTCGGTAACCGTGGTAACCACATTTATCAGTCCCCCTCGGTAAAATTACCTCATTCGGTAACCAAAACCTTGCGCTTGACAGGTGGATCGCCATTCTCCTACTTTTGTCGAGGTCCAAGAGAATGGCAGCGGAGAAAACTATGAGAAGTGACGATAATTTCTCTAGCTGATTTTTGATGATGTGACGATAATTTCAATGAGCTTCCATCATAATTTTCTCCGCTGCCAGCCGCCGATGAAACAGTGGTCCACGCGTGAACGGATCGAGCTCCGCTGAAAGGTCGAGCTAAGAGCATCTCCAACAGACGCCTTACTCGTGCTAAAAAAAATTTAGAGCGTCAAAATAGCGTTTTAGCGCATCGGATGACCAAGCATCTCCAAGAGACGCTCAAAAATATACCGCCCAACTACATCTCCAACAGATGCCTAAAATTACCACATGCGCTCATACCCAACTCGCCGTCCATGGCATGCTCGCCGCCATGGTCATGGCCACGCGCCGCCACCCGTGGCCTGCTCGCCGTCGTAGCCGTGGCCGCACCTGCGCCCCGCCGCCTGTGGCCATGGCCGTGGCCGCGCTCCTCACTTGCTCGCCCCGCCGTAGCCACACCCAACCCCGCCCCGCCATGGCCACGCCCGTGCCCGCCCCGCCGTGGCCGCGCCCGAGCCGCCAACGCCAGCGCCCGCCCCGCCGTGACCGCGCTCCTCACCTGCTCGTGCCGTTGTGGCCTGCTTCTCCTCTGGTCGCCCCGCCGTGGCGCCGCCCCCTCGCTACTCCCCTGCCCGCCGCCGCTCGTGCCCGTGCCCGCCCCGCCGTGGCCGCGCCCGAGACGGTAACGCCAGCGCCCGCCCCGCTGTGGCCGCGCTCCTCACCTGCTCGCCCCGCCGTGGCCACGCCCGAGCCCGCCCCGCCGTGTCCACGCCAGCGCCCGCCCGGCCATGGCCGCGCCCGCGCTCGCCCCGCCCTGGCCGCGCCAGCGCCCGCCCCGCCGTGGCCGCACTCTCCCCTGCTCGCGTCGTTGTGGCCTGCTTCTCCCCTGGTCGCCCCGTCGTGGCGCCGCCCCCGCGCTACTCCCCTGCCCGCCGCCGCTCGTGGCCGTGGCCCCGCCGCCCCGCCGTGGTGCCGCCCGCGCTCCTCCCCTGCCCGCCGCCGCCCGTGGCCGTGGCCGCGCCGCCCCGCCGTGGCGGCGCTTCTCCCCGCCCACGCCGCCGTCGTGGCCGTGGCCGCGCCCCGCGCCCCGCCGCCCGTGACACTTTTCAGCGCGCGTGGGAAGTTCAGCGCGCCGGAGCGCACGCCCCAAATATACAGCTTCCAGTCCAGTTTCTTCTGGCACGCTGAACACTTTTTACAGCATGCTCTATTATGCAGCGTTTCTTGGAGTGTTATTTTTAACTCCGCGCGCGCTAAACTTGCGATTTTTTGGGCGCGACGCTAATATAGGGCGTCTGTTGGAGATGCTCTAACTCGCGGGCATCGCTTCTGGGCCAATCACATGCTCTATTTCTGTTTTCTTTCCTGTTTTATGTTTTAGTTTTCAGCTTTATTTTTTTACTCTTTTTATATTTTAAAATAGTGAAATATATATATTATAAATAACACTCGACAAAAAACATTTAAAAATGTTGAACGACTATTTGAAAATGTTTAATAATTATTAATAAAATGTTGATAAAGTATTTGAAAAATGTTGAACAAGCCTTCCGACAATGTTGAACGTGTACAAAAATGTAAATCAAGCATTTCGAAAAAATAATGAACAAGTATTTGAAAAATGTTAGTCAAGCATTTGGAAAATGTTAAATGTGTATAGAATTTTTTACCATGTATATCAAATGTTAATCAAGCATTTGAGAAAAATATTGAACACGTGTTTGAAAAATGTTTATAAGGCATTTGAAAAATGTTAAATGTGTAAAGAAAAAATGTTAACCATATGTTGAAAACATGTTAATCTTTTTATCTGAAAAATATTAATCAATCATTTAAAACTTGTTAGAAAATGTATACATGAATATTGATCATGTATAAAAAATGTATAGAATAAATATTGATCATGTATTAAAAAATGTAATCCTGTACATGAAAAATGTTAAAACTGTGTATAGAAACAATATTGACCATGTATTACAAAAAAAGTATGATTTGTTCGGAAAAGTGTTAGACATGTATTAAAAAAACGTTGTTTTTTTTTTGAGAATTTTTCATTCATATCATGAATCAGTACAAAGAAGTTGACCCTTATAAGCACACTGAAACGTAAACACAAAGGACCATGAACATCTAGAGTATCCTAAGACAACCATAACACAAGAAGATCTCCGGAGCCCTGTGTCATTATCCCAGAGTCTTGAGAGAAGACCCCTGCAACAGAAGGATCTGCAACCAGTCGCAAGCAGGTCATCATCTTCGACCACAGTACAATTGTCGCCATGCTGCTTCCTCCTTTCTTGACACCAGCGCTGAGAGGGCATGGACATCAATCCAACACACCTGCAAGAGCCGTCGCCATCTTTGGCTTTGAGTATCGCGAAAAGTGTCCCTTCCGGAAGGAAGAGAACTCGAGTCATCCAACCGGTCCAGCACCGCGGCCGGGCCATCCGCCCGGACAAAGCAGGATCTGTCACCAGCATCGCGCAGAGGAAGGAGAAGAACAGCAACAGCAAATCATACCAACAAGGAAGAAGAAGGGTCTTCGTCTCCCTGCATCCATCGCCCATGTGAGGACCCAAACGACCAGTGTCGATGGATCTCCAGCCACCATAGCCCGTGACCTCGACGAGATCCGGGATCCCCAACCCCGCTGGCTCCTAGACGAAGGCAAAAGCCTCGCCTGACCGTAAACGGAGCCCGGAGAAACTTATTCCGACGAGACACCACCGCAACGGCCTCGGCAGCGTCTCCTTCAACCCTAACCCTACCACATACCCACCTAGCCAACATACCTGAGGATCCCCCTCTCTCCCGTCGCCGGAGCGGCCGACGGAGAGAGAGGGAACCGGCGGCGTCACCGGCGGCGCGCAAGGGAACCCTCGTCGCCTCCCTTGATTGCCTATGCGATCCTACTTTTCCGGAAGTAGTTTTATTAAAAAAATGTTGTTGACATATACAATTAATGTAGAACAATAAAAAAGGAACAAAGAAAACCGAAAATAGAAAAAAAAAACTAAACAAAAGAAAAAGGAAATAAAAACTAAAAAACTAAATGCAAAAATGAATGAAAAATGAAAAAAAGAAACAAATAAAACATAAAAAGGAAAAGAATCCCAAAGAAAATCGCTCAAGTAGCCTCAAGTAGGATGCGCCCCTAGTTCTTGCCACGAAAGGAACTTGGGCGCCTGTATAGGGAAAAAAAGCTTCAACCAACTTGTTACTTGTCTCGCTTAATGCGATAAATAGTCGCCGCGCGTTTACCTTGCCTTCAGCGCTAAAACTATCGCTTAGGTGAGCGCAGGCCGCGGTCCAGTTTCCTCGCTCGTGTGCTCGTTCCATCAATAGTTCTACGCCGCTTTAGTTTCATTCGCTTTTTCTACTACTATTGCTCAATTGTTTCAGAAAAGAAACCTGATCAACTTTTTTCTGTTAATTTTCAAAATTTTGGTAAAACTAAAAAATATTCAATGATTTTTAATTTTTTCTGTATTTACAAAAATATTCACCATTTTTACATAATTTAACGAACTTCGAATTATTCATGACTTGATTTTTTGGCAAATCCAAAATTTCTCTTAAATTAAAATAATGCTGATGACATTGAAAATAGTTTTCTTGAATTTGAAATAAAACAGTTCATGAAATACAGAAATTTTTGCAAAATTTAAATTGTTTAGCAAATTTTAAAAATGTACACAAATTCATAAAATATTTATGGATTTAAAAGTGTTCATGAAATATGAGAAAGGTTCATGAATTACAAAATAATCATGAATTTTAGAAAAATTCAATAATTTGGAAATTTAGATGAATTTGAAAAATGTTAATGAATTTGGAAAATATTCATTAATTTAAAAAAGGATTGAATACCAAAATAATCGCAGATTATAAAAATTCATGGAGTTAAATAAATACATGAAATCAAGAAAGTTCCCGAATTTAAAATGAAAAGGTCAAGGAGAAAAGAAAAAGGAAAGGTAAAAAATAAAATGATCAGTGGGTATAAATCAACTAGGTTCAACTACAAAGTGTAACCAACAATACACCCATGTACCAATCTAAGGTTAGATACAAAGATGTAGCACAAGAGAAGAAGTAGGGTTTATATATGAGACCGTGCGGGTGAAGATGTTGATGAAGATGATGATTCCCACGATGATGGGAGCGTTGGGGATGATGAACGGTTTGATCCCCCCTACGTACCCCCCAAAGGAAAGTTTCCTCGACTGAATTGCTCCGCCAAAGAGTAAACGTTCTCTGCCCAAGTTCCACCTCCTAGACAACGGAGGAAAGTCCATAAACTTTTCAGTGAATTTTTAGGGTAAATGTGATTTTATGGCCAAAGCACGTCGGGAGATGAGCCACCAGATGCCCACAAGGGCAGGAGCGCGACCAGGGGGTAGGTCACACAACTTTTCCTTGTGGCTAGCTGGTGGCCCCTTCTGATACTTCTTTGCTCCAATATTCTTCATCTATTCTAGAATAATTCTCCAAAAATCCATACTTCGTTTTGAGCTCCGGAGAATTGCTATCTCTTCTGTTGCTTTTTCCATCTAGAATTTCAGCTGCCGTTGATCCCCCTTTCTTGATATAGCTTACATTTTAAGAGAGAAAAGGCATTAGAATTGCACCATAATATGAAATATAACACTGAAATAGGATAAATTACAGTAAGAAATAATGATGCAAAATGGATGTATCACCCTCCCATTCCCAAGAACCCTGCTCCGCCTCCGCCGCCAGACGCGCATCTCTGTGTCGTCGGAGGGCAGGAGCACCAACGACTCACTCTTGGGGCTTCCCCTGTGGATGAGGAGGACGACGACGAGTCTTGCCCCGGTAGTGGCGAGCTCTATATCTGACCCAATGTCAAATGTTCGACCCTTAACCGCCCCGCCACCAGTTTTGCCCACTCATGGTATTACTCATCCTCTTCCCTTGTTGCTGCTGAATTCCGAATTCTGAATTCTGGCGGCCATGTCCTCGGGTCGCCAGGCTTCTGGTGAAGATCTTCATGTGGGTCCTCGACATGTCGGTGGTGGACCGGGTCTTGCTCTGCATCCTCAAGAAGGATAATCTTATCAACAAGGTGCACTTGTGATCTATTGCTCTCTCTTCTCTTCTTCTCAAGCTGATTAGAGACTCACATTGATCAGTAAAGTTATTTTGCAAAAGCGAATTCACTCTTCTGTGCCTTGTTTTTACCTTTTCTTGTTGCTGGTTGACCAAATCCAGTACTGGTTGATCTAGTTTGTGTGCAGTGAATAGCAGGTTGAGTTGAAAATTGACCAAATTTTATGAAATATAAGGAGTAATGCATAAATCTTGGTGAATTTGCTCCTGGATGTGTATTTTCAGCTAGTTTAGTTTGCATTTGACCAAACAAGAAACCAGATGAGCTAGTTTAGTTTTCGCAACTGATCATGGAGTACTACTGCTTGTACAAGTCACATCCACTCTAAGCTGGCATTAACACGGAGCAGAGAGCGAGCACATGCGACACGAGTGGCGGGGCGAAGCAGCTTTCTCTACCACCGCACTAGGATAAATGTTGTGCCGTTTGGTCGGCATGCGGTAGTGACCAGTCACGTCCGCTCTAGACCAACACCAATGCGGCGTAGAAAGCGAAGTGTCAGTTGAAGCAAAACGAGAGAGAGAGAGAGAGAGTTTTTTTTAATACACAATGTGCATATCATTTCACTGATAGGGGAAGGAGGAGGAGAGAGGGGGTCTGTGAGGGCCGACGGTGTTGGATTACATGGTAGAGGTCTCGACGCTCGCAAAACTTTCTGGCTTTGCTTCAGGTTTATGTGATATAGGACGTCTGGATCGCCTAGCGGAACGGAAGTTTGATGTATAGTGTTAGATGACCTAGACATTTGCAGACAGTTTGGAAACTTGATTTCAGTGTCATCTATATTACGGCTGCTATGTTTTATCTACGCTTTTCTGGATTAAAATTAAGGAAAAAAATTGCTCACTTATTCAACACGACAGCCGTCCCAGTGGAGCGTTTAGAACGGCACCCCTCAGCTGCCCGTTCCACACTTCTCATCTCCCTCCCCTGCCAATCTCACCGAGCTCGACCAAGGCCGTCCATCCACAAAGTAGCATCCATGGCGGCCTGCCCGCCGTGCGGCCTCTACCGCGACTGGATCCGGACCGTCGCAGTGACCGAAGCACAGATAAGATCCACTCTCTCCTCCCACTCTCAGTCCGGTCAAAGCGGATCCAGCTGCTCCGGCGACTACGGTGCTTCGGTTTCCTATAGCAACTCTGGCAGCTCCTCCCATTCGCCGTCCGCCGTCGCAACGGATTTCCGCGCCCACGGCCACGAGCTCGCCATGGTCGCTCGCCAAATGGTTAGGGACGGTTACACACACTGTATTATCCAAGCGTTCCATGTACTCGCATCTCCCGCACCAGCATTTGGATGCGGTGGCCCGGACCGTGCTATGGTCTATGGAGAATTGGTTCTTTGAGCTTGACGTGGACTGGGTTCTTCAAATCCACAACGAGCATGGCTTATGTCAGCAGCTTCAGCTCCAAGACAAGTCGTCGGCATGGCTCCGGCCAGCGCCATGGCTCAAATTGAGCGGTCACTATCAGAAAAACCTTATACACCGAAGCTTACTAGTAGCGCTTTTTAAAAGACACCGCTGCTACTAATTATCAGTAGCGCTTGACCGTAAAAAGCGCTGCTATTATATCTTTATTTTTATCTTTATCTTTAATCTTTAACTACTAATAAAGCATGTATCGCTTCTGCCCGCTCTGATCGGACCGGGAGCAGGAAGACAGCGGCGAGCACATAAAGGGCGCGGGCGGCACACTGCCCCGCCGAGAGGAGGAGCAGGAGGGGAGGCGCTGAGGCGGGGCCATAAGCGTCGGACGCGCTCGCTCGCCCACAATCAACGCGGACACAGCGGCCATCCATGGCGGCTCGGGTCGATGCAGGAGGACGATGGGAGGAGCTCGCGAGGGCCGGCACCGGGAATGGAGCAGAGGCGGGTGGATCTAGCGATTCCGCAGGGGCTGCGGCGACGAGCGGCTCCGTGGGCGGCGACCTGCGGGGTTCAACCGACGGCTGCCATGAAGGTTGGACGGCCGCTCTCTGTAGAGAAGGAATAGAAGGAGAGGAAGAAGGAATAGAAGGAGAGAAAGAAGGCAGGTCACTTCAAAGAGCATTCATCTCCTGCCCCCTCTCTCCTCTGGCATGGCATGATGTGCGCGGCTGGATGTGTGATGTGCGTCCATGTTCATGTGTGAGGATTAGGATGTTCATGTGTGAGGATTAGGATAGTTCTCTTGATCTTTTTTCAGAAAAATTAATAGTTCTCTTGATTTGTTTTGGTCTGGATTAGTGCAGAAGTGACTGCTATTTGTTTTGTGTTGCAGGATCTTCATGACAGCAGGGACCAATTACACCCTTGCTTTTGTTTCTGTCCTGTGAACCAATCTAAGATGGCATCTGAGAAGCACTTGGCTGGTACAGAGAAATTTTATGTAGTCTTCAAATAAAACATCCTAATCTTCTATGATGTGCTTTTTCGAGCAGGAAGGGGAGGTGATGTGCGCCAGGTACGTGGTCGAGGAAGTGAACACCAGTTTCAGCTATGTAGTGTTCTGTGGTGAATGAGAATGTTTCATAGTTTATTATCAATGTCGGAGATATCGCTTATCGGGAACTTATCGGTCAACCTGCGATAAGGGGTAAATCGGTCAGTTTATCGGCATGTCGACCGATTTATCGACATATCGGTTGATTTATCGGCCGATTTATCTCATCGGTCAGACCACGATAAGCGATAAATCGGCCAATTTATCGGAATATCGGAAGATATCTTGAACAGTGTTTATTATTAATCTTAATTTTGGTTTTACGTTTCTGCTTCACAGATATCGTTGAGTAACTTTTCGTAAAGGTGTCATGGCACCCGGGTGTCTAGGCACCCCCTTATCCTGTGCGTCCACTGTTTCAAAGATTCGTGCTGAGGTGCAGAGAGCAGCAGACCACTTGCATTGTGATTTTAATTAAGCATGGGATTTTCAGACTAAAACAGGGCTGGTCCTAGGCTGTAGCACACAGAGTAGGTCTGGCTGCATGTCACGGACAGCACCGCTGTTGCCCTGGCACGGAGGTCAGGCCATGCAATTGTCTATCTTTTTTTGTGCATGCGGTGTACTGGTGAAAGGACAAGACATGGGCAGAGCATGCAGTGTATCTCATGTAGATTATAGAGAGAATTTCTTATTTGGCCCTTTCTTAAATTTTGGTTCCTTATTTGGCCCAAAATAAAATTTCCTTCTCTATTTGACACCTAAAGTAATTTTCATTCCCTATATGACACTTTTGTGCATTTTAGACACTAAAGGTGTTAAGCGTAAGGTGAAAAGACCGTTTTGCCCCTAGTGTATTGTGTGACTATCCTGACTGTAGTAAAAAGAAGAAGGAAATCAGTTTATCCATGTTTTAGGGATGTATGCTCCAATATTTTGGTTAGTTCATCATTCGTGAGTGCGGCTGCAGAGTGGATATGTTCCACGACGCTGAGGCGGGCTCAGCCTCGGGCGTCCACCCGGACATGGCGCGTCTACATGAGTCGCGGACGGCGTTGGTATCGCCTGCGGTTCGTGGCAGTCGCGATAAAGATGCGCCTGCGGTAGTCGGACATAGCCAGATACAACGCTGGGTGGCGGGACGGTGGAGCCATGATGCAGCGGCGGGGCCGGCCAGAGCGCCCGGCGGAGAGACCGACCAGCGCAGCCAGCGGTGCTGCTAGCCTGGTGTTGCATGCACGCTCCCTCAGGTAAGGGCTTTGGCTTGCTAAGGTTGGCCGAACGTGTGCATGTGGCTTGCTCGCAAGGCTGGTGACGTGCTTGCTTGTTCGTGCGTATGGCCGGCGTGTGACTTCCTGGGGCGCCGGCGGCTGCACAAACGGGGGTAGTGACTAATGTTGATCCCCTTCTCTCTTGCGTGCTGCAATCTGGAAATCGGAAGAGATGTCGTCGTGACTTTCCTCGCCGTGCCCAGCAACTGTTTGTGTAAATGCCTGAGTGCTGGCTTTGTTGGGTGCTATGTGCATGCGTGCATGCCCTGTCCTTCCTTTGCATGCCTGAGTGCGTACCCTGCCTTGGTTTGTAGCGTTGATGTGTAGCAACCTCTTCTTTGTATTGATGATGATCAGGGTACAAAAATATTACAGGGACAACATGGTCTTTTCACCTCACACTTAACACCGTTAGTGTCTAAATTGGACGAAAGTGTCGTATAAGGAACAAAAGTTACTTTTGTTGTCAAATAGGGAAGAAATTTTTACTTGGGCCAAATAAGGAACCAAACTTTAAGAAAGGGTCAAATAAGGAATTCTCTCTAGATTATATCCTGCATCGTGTCCCTTAGTACGGTCAAATCAACGCGGGACCCTACTGCTTTCACATCAGCTTCAGTTTATATATCAAGTTTCTAACCCCTCTGGTACTTTTTACTCTGCATATAAGAATTGTCTGAAGTCAAACTTCGTAAAGTTTAACCATATTTATATGAAAAAATATCAATATCTATCATGTTAAATTATACAATATGAAATTTTAAGTCATAGCGCATCTGCTGGTATTGATTTCACGTTGTGAATATTAATGTTTTTTTTCTATAAAGTTGATCAAATTTTATGAGGCTTGACTTTAAATAAATCATATATACAAACTAAAAAGGACCGGAGAGAGTACCTTCTCTCCTTCCTTCGTCGTGTTTAGATCACACCAGCCTGCGTTCTCCGAAAAGAAAGATTCCAGCCAGATGAATAGTGCGGGTCAAGAACAGTAAAGACACATGTCAACTCCTAACAACTATTCATCTTTTTCCGTAGGTGGAATCAGGCTAGGCCGAACAGCGCTAGACTAGGCCCTGGATCGTTTGAAATCTGTCAATACTCTCGCGCTTAGTGAAGCACTAGGCCTGCTAATGAATTCTGATGCTACAGTGCATGGTACAAATCTCTAAGCACCAGATTCTGGATGGATGGTAGGGATAAGAGGGTGCCTAGGCACCCGGGTTCTAAAAAACCACTCTCGTAATTTTTTTCCAAACTATGTACTATACATGTGGATTTTTTTTTGCGGGGATACTGTATGTCCACTTCTGAGTACAAATTCTAAATTCGTATATGAAACCTTAATTCAACTCCTACCATACAAAACTAATTTTGTGGTTCAATTGTTTAAGAGCTCAAATAGGATGTGTACTGGAACCTCAAGGAAAATGAAAAGAAGAGCAGGAGCAGGAGCTGGAGACGCAGCCGCACAAGGTCGAACCGGCCACATAGATCCTTTTATTCTGCAACTATGACAACTGTGGCAAGACCTTTGTTGATGTGGCTGCCTTGAGGAAGCATGCTCATGTACATGGTGAGAGGGGATGTATTTTTTTCAGTAGCCCGGCTATTGGAAGGTACCTCTAGCTAATATGAATGAATGCTTGCATTACCAATGCATACACCAACGTTGTTGAAGTTTCATGTTTACTAGCATTGACAGACTTTTTCAGTAATTCCAGGCTTTTTATAAAGGACCTTTCTCTGTTTGGCATAGATTAATGATTTTGGTACATCCATCCATCCAATCCAGGTGAGTGTTAATTGATTAATCCTGCACAACCATTAATTCAGTTAATTTAGTACTCCATTCAATTGATCCTGAGAGTTTTAAGAACCCATAGGCATCAAAGTCTTGATCTTTTTTCCTGTCCATGTGTAGATGCCGCTGATGAACAAATAGTGATCCAGTTTGGTCGGATTAGATATAAGTTTGGGCCCTGTTTGGTTTCTCGTTTTCCATCTGAATACGCTTGTAAAATATACAGGTCTCCGCCGGTCGTTTTGGTTTCCAGCTGAAAAAAGCTCTAGACCGGTAAGTTACACCCGGAAGTTAAATACACTTGTATCGAATTACAACCATACCAAGCGCGGCCTTGGTCTCCGCTCTAGCTCCTGCTGTTGCTTGGATTTTCCTTTTCCCCTCTCATCCAACCGCAGGTACCATTTGACCCATTTTCTTTTCGTGGTTGATTGCTGCTAATTGATTTCATCATATGACCAATGTTTCTTGGTTAGGGGCCTGTTATTTTTTTCATCTTGACGATGTCGTGGTCGCCCAGCCGATCAAATCCTCGCGCACACACAACAGCTCAACTCCACGGTCTGCACGCAGCAGCTCGACACCACGGTACGTATGCCACCGCCGCCTCTTGAGCAGCTCTATGGGCGATTTATGTTATGTATCTCTATATGATAATCCCTCCATAGCCATGTAGAAAAAGGCTTCGATTTGATTTTGGTTCAGTTTAGTTCAACGTGGTGATGCTCACCCTAATAAGGTGGTGTGTTGTTATACTGTATTGAATAAATGATGGGCACTGAATTTTATATGGATTCAGCAGAGGAGAAGAATCTCACCTACTTGCCAGCTTCCTACTTGAAATAGTGAAGACACTCATTTTCAGAGCAGTTGCACTCACATGTGTCCTGAATCATTTAATTTCGTTGTTTCGTGAATAAATGTTGGTTGGTGCTCTTTCTTTTTTACCATGGTAACTTTGAAAACTTCAGAATGCCTAAACTTGGTTGCACACTCACTCGCTCAGCAATGAGCAGTGAAGTCACCAGCTTTGCCATTGGCTGAAGAACAACAAGGTCTTCCTTGCATGATTATTAGTTTCTTAAATATTTGTACGACATCAGAGTACTTTTTAGTTGCAGATTTGGCAATACCTAGGACCTTATGTTCCTCCAATTTGGGGGCGGTTTAAAACACAGCTGTTCGAAACATGAACGAAGGACGTGATTGGCCTGGTAAGTTTATGTGAGAAACAATTTAAAAAATTGCATGGAAGATGTTTTAAGAGCTCATTATAATTATATATTTTCTTTGAATATTTTCCTTTGAAGTTTTGACATTCTATTCTTATTATCTCCAGCTGACCAAAATGCTATCCAGTACATGTGTAGAGAACTTGAAAACTACTGATTGCTCATGTGTAAACCCCAAGTCATCATGGGATGTGACGATGTGTGACAGAAGATTGATGAACCAATCCTATAGAATGTAGCTTACTTTTATATATTTGTCACGAAAAAAATATGCTTTGTCCTTTTCTGATCTTATTTTGTTGACATGCTATTTTCAATTTTTTGGGCCTAGCTTAAAAAACATAACTATGGTGATCTTGAGCACGTGATGCGTAGTTTTTACTGCCGAGAGATCGTTTGCTCCGTAATGGGCCAATACTTGAATAATTGACTCATCTACAATCTTTTTTGTAATGGTATCGTCATATCTACAACAATAATTTGTACATTTTCATATTATTATGCATCATGATATTTAACCAACATTTTCTAAAAAAACAGCATAGAAAAACCCTTTTCGCTTATGAATATTAACACATAACTGTGTATATAAACAATCCACTTCAATGCACCACTACTCTCCCATCTGGTGATAGTGTGATGCTGATTGATGCAACGTCGAGGGACATGGATGTGGATTCATCAACTTTTTTCAACTGTGGACACCAAAAATTGTATCATCTTTGACGATGGTGGTGAACATGGAAAGTGGCAACATGAATGAATCACTAACAACATGTGGTGATTTTTTTTTTCCTTCTAGTGCAACACACGACATATTAAATTGTTGCATACAAAGGTTAAAGGAGACCTTCTTTTGAAAACCACAGTACAAACGTAGACTCACAAATATAAAAATTCAACATAGTATAAGTCTGTTTGCATTCAAATGTTTTGAAATTTCCAAAAAGAAATAGATTAGTTATTAAACTCTCTTATAGTATAGAACATGCCAACATCTATATGTCCCACTAAAAGTAAATACACCACTCATCTCCACCCGATAGAATATCTTAACTCTATTCTCCATGGTCCGGACACCAACAATCATTTTTTAGTTACTGCCACTGAGTGTCAGTTTTTTAAAAGATAATGAGTGTTTATAATTGTTCTTGGTTTCAAAAAAATATTCATATTCACAAAATCAGTAAAAAAACTGTATGTGTTCATAAAATGTTCGGTTCAAAACATGTTCCAATTCTAATTAAAAAGTAAAAAATGTTCAGTTTCTTAAAAAGTAAAGAAATATTCATGTTTTCCGGAAAAGCAAAAGATAAAACCAATTGACAGTCTATTTCATGCACCACTACTCTTCCAACAGACGAAGGTAGTTAGGCTGGTTTCCACACTTCATGCTCCCAACAACAATAAGAGTGTAACCTTACTTCCAATGTTTGTTTTTTGGAATTGGATATAAGAAATGAACACTGGTACAATTTTTTTTTGCCCGGTGCAACACATGGGCATTTGTACTAGTACACTTACCAGTAGCGCAGTAGTTATAAAACACGCTACTACTATAATTGCCAGACCGTTGTCGGCAGGCCAGGCATACTAGTAGCGCTCGTATACAGAAAGCGCTACTGCTATTGTATGTGCACCTTCCGACCAGTATACATACCTCTTCCGACTAGCGCTACTATTACAGACACCTTATCCACACTGCGGCACGCGCGCGTCCTCACTCTCCCCCTCACACTCTCACTCGCCTCCACCGCGCGTCATCGCTCTTGTCGCCCCCAAGGTACCTGCCGCCGTCCCCCGTGCCGGCCCTCCTTCCCCGCCGGCCACCCTTTGTCACGCCGGCCTCCTCTCCCGCCGGCCGCCCTCCCGCATCGGCCCTCCCCCCCCGCCGCCCCCCCCCCCTGCACGGGCCGTCCTCCACCGAGAGGTACTCCTCCTCCCTCCTTTCTCCTCCTGAAGGAAATATGCCCCAGAGGAAATAATAAAGTTGTTATTTATATTTTCTTATATCATGATAAATGTTTATTATTCATGCTAGAATTGTATTAACCGGAAACTTAGTACATGTGTGTATACATAGACAAATAGAGAGTCCCTAGTGTGCCTCTACTTGACTAGCTCGTTAATCAAAGATGGTTAAGTTTCCTAGCCATAGACATCTGCTGTCATTTGATGAATGGGATCACATCATTAGAGAATTATGTGATGGACAAGACCCATCCGTTAGCTTAGCACTATGATCATTTAGTTTATTGCTATTGCTTTCTTCATGACTTATACATGTTCCTATGACTATGAGATTATGCAACTCCCGAATACCGGAGGAACACTTAGTGTGCTATCAAACGTCACAACCTAACTGGGTGATTATAAAGATGCTCTACAGGTGTCTCCGATGGTGTTTATTGAGTTGGAATAGATCGAGATTAGGATTTGTCACTCCGATTGTCAGAGAGGTATCTTTGGGCCCTCTGGGTAATGCACATCACTATAAGCCTTGCAAGCAGTGTAACTAATAAGTTAGTTACGGAATGATGCATTACAAAACGAGTAAAGAGACTTTCCGGTAACGAGATTGAACTAGGTATGATGATACCGATGATCGAATCTCGGGCAAGTAACATACCAATGACAAAGGGAACAACGTATGTTCTTATGCGGTTTGACCGATACAGATCTTCGTAGAATATGTAGGAACCAATATGAGAATCCAGGTTCCGCTATTAGTTATTGACCGGAGTGTCACGGTCATGTCTACATAGTTCTCGAACCCGTAGGGTCCGCACGCTTAAGTTCGATGATGATATGTATTATGAGTTATGTGATTTGATGTACCTAAGGTTGTTCAGAGTCCCGGATGTGATCACGGACATGACGGGGATTCTCGAAATGGTTGACACATAAAGATTGATATATTGGACCATGTTATTCGGACACCGGAAGTGTTCTGGATAGTATCAGATAAAACCGGAGTGCCGGAGGGTTACTAGAACCCTCCCCCCGAGAAGTTACTGGGCCACCATGGGCCTTAGAGGAGAGAGGGCCGGCCAGGAGGTGGCGCCCCCCCCCCCCGCCCAGTCCGAATTGGACAAGGGGTGGGGGCGGCGCCCCCTCCTTCCTTCTCTCCCCTTCCTCCTTCCTTCCCCTCCTTGTTGGACTAGGAAAGGGAGGGAATCCTACTCCTACCCTTGGGCGCGCCCCTTGGGGCCGGCCGCCCCCCCTCCTTTATATACGGGGGAGGGGCACCCCATAGACACACAAGTTGATCTCTTAGCCGTGTGCGGTGCCCCCCTCCACAGTTTACCACCTCGGTCATATTGTCGTAGTGCTTAGGCGAAGCCCTGCGTCGGTAACTTCATCATCACCGTCACCACGCCGTCGTGTTGGTGAAACTCTCCCTTGGCCTCAGCTGGATCTAGAATTCGACGGACGTCACCGAGCTGAACGTGTGCATATCACGGAGGTGACGTGCGTTCGGTACTTGATCGGTTGGATCGCGAAGACGTTCGACTACATCAACCGCGTTACTAAACGCTTCCACTTTCTGTCTACGAGGGTATGTGGACACACTCTCCCTTCTCGTTGCTATGCTTCTCCTAGACAGATCTTGCGTGATCGTAGGAATTTTTTTGAAATACTACGTTCCCCAACAGTGGCATCAGAGCCATGTCTATGCGTAGATGTTATATGCACGAGTAGAACACAAAGAGTTGTGGGCGATAATATTCATGCTGCTTACCAGCATGTCATACTTTGATTCAGCAGTATTGTTGGATGAAGCAGCCCAGACCGACATTACATGACCGCGTTCATGAGACTGGTTCTACCACCGTGCTTCGCACACAGCTGGCTAGTGGGTGGCTATTTCTCCAACTTTAGTTGAATCGAGTATGACTACGCCCTGTCCTTGTTGAAGGTTGAAACAACACACTTGATGAAAAATCATTGTGGTTTTGATGCATAGGTAAGAATGGTTCTTGCTAAGCTCGTAGCAGCCACGTAAAACTTGCAACAACAAAGTAGAGGACGTCTAACTTGTTTTTGCAGGGCATGTTGTGATGTGATATGGTCAAGACATGATGATATATAAATTGTTGTATGAGATGATCATGTTTTGTAACAGTTATTGGCAACTAGCAGGAGCCATATGGTTGTCACTTTATTGTATGAAATGCAATCGCCATGTAATTGCTTTACTTTATCACTAAGCGGTAGCGATAGTCGTAGAAGCAATATTTGGCGAGACGACAACGATGCTACGATGGAGATCAAGGTGTCAAGCCGGTGACGATGGTGATCATGACGGTGCTTTGGAGATGGAGATCAAAGGCACAAGACGATGTTGGCCATATCATATCACTTATATTGATTGCATGTGATGTTTATCCTTTATGCATCTTATTTTTCTTAGTACGGCGGTAGCATTATAAGATGATCTCTCACTAAATTTCAAGGTATAAGTGTTCTCCCTGAGTATGCACCGTTGCTAAAGTTCATTGTGCCGAGACACCATGTGATGATCGGGTGTGATAAGCTCTACGTTCACATACAACGGGTGAAAGCCATTTTTGCACACGCGGAATACTCGGGTTAAACTTGACAAGCCTAGCATATGCAGATATGGCCTCGGAACACTGAGACCGAAAGGTCGAGCGTGAATCATATAGTAGATATGATCAACATAGTGATGTGCACAATTGAAAACTACTCCATCTCACGTGATGATCGGACATGGTTTAGTTGATATGGATCACGTGATCACTTAGATGATTATAGGGATGTCTATCTAAGTGGGAGTTCTTAAGTAATATGATTATTTGAACTTTAATTTATCATGAACTTAGGCCTGATAGTATTTGCGTATTTATGTTGTAGATTAATAGCTTGCGATGTAGCTTCCAGTTTATTTTTGATATGTTCCTAGAGAAAATCAGTTGAAAGACGATAGTAGCAATGATGCGGACTTGTTCCGTGATCTGAGGATTATACTCATTGATGCACAAAAGAATTATGTCCTTGATGCACCGCTAAGTGACAGACCTATTGCAGGAGCAGATGCACACGTTATGAACGTTTGACAAAGCTCGGTATGATGACTACTTAATAGTTTAGTGCACCATGCTTTACGGCTTACAACCGGGATTCCAACAAACTTTTGAAAGCCACGGAGCATATAAGATGTTCTAAGAGTTGAAATTGGTATTTCATATGCATGCCCGTGTCGAGAGGTATGAGACCTCTGACAGTACTTTTTCCTACAAGATGGAGGAGAATAGCTCAACCAGTGAGCATGTGCTCAGATTGTCTGGGTACTGCAATTCCTTGAATCAAGTGGGAGTTAATCTTCCAGATAAGATAATAATTTACAAAGTTCTCTAGTCACTATCACCAAGTTACTAGAACTTAGTGATGAACTATAAAATGCAAGGGATGACGGAAGTAATTCCCAATCTTTTCGCGATGTTGAAATCGGCGAAGGTAGAAATCAAGAAATAACATCAAGTGTTGATGGTTAACAAGACCACTAGTTTCAAGAAAAGGGTAAAGGGAAAGAAAGAGGAACTTTAAATAAGAATAGCAAGCAAGTTGCTGCTCCCATGAAGAAGCCCAAAGCCAGACCCATGCCTGGGACTGAGTGCTTCTACTACAAAGAAAATGGTCACTGGAAGTGGAACTGCCTTAGATACTTGGCGGATAAGAAGGATGGAAAAGTGAACAAAAGTGTATTTGATATACATGTTATTGATGTGTACTTTACTAGTGTTTATAGCAACCCCTCAGTATTTGATACTGGTTTAGTTGCTAAGAGTAGTAACTAAAACATGAGTTGCAGAATGAACACAGACTAGTTATGGTCGAAGTGACGATGTGTGTTGGAAATGATTCCAAGGTTGATAAGATCACCATCGCACACTCCCTCTACCTTCGAGATTAGTGTTGGATCAAAATAAATGTTATTTGGTACTTGCGTTGAGCATGAATATGATTGGATCATGTTTATTGCAATACGGTTATTCATTTAAGTCAAAGAATAATTATTGTTCTGTTTACATGAATAAAACATTCTATGGTCATACACTTAATATAAATGGTTTATTGAATCTCGATCGTAATGATACACATATTCACAATATTGATGCCAAAAGATGCAAAGTTGATAATGATAGTTCAAGATATTTGTGGCACTGCCGTTTAGGTCATATTGATGTAAAGCGCATGAAGAAACTCCATGCTGATGGGCTTTTGGAAACACTTAATTATGAATCACTTGATGCTTCCGAACCATGGCTCATGGGCAATATGACTAATACTCCATTCTCCAGAACAATGGAGCAAGCAACTAACTTATTGGAAATAATACATACTGATGTATGCGGTCCAATGAGTGTTGAGACTCACGGCGGGTATCGTTATTTTCTGACCTTCACAAATGATTTGAGCAGATATGGGTACACTTCTTAATGAAACATAAGTCTAAAACATTTGAAAAGTTCAAAGAATTTCAGAGTGAAGTGAAAAATCATTGTAACAAGAAAATAAACTTTCTACGATCTGATCGTGGAGGTGAATATTGGAGTTATGAGTTTGGTCTTCATTTGAAACAATGTGGAACAGTTTCGCAGCTCACGCCACCTGGAACACCACAACATCATGGTGTGTCCGAACGTCGTAACTATACTTTATTAGATATGGTGCGATCTATGATGTCTCTTACCGATTTACCACTATTGTTTTGGGATTATGCATTAGAGACAACTGCATTCACGCTAAACAGGGCAACATCTAAATCCGTTGAGACGACACCATATGAACTGTGGTTTAGCAAGAAACCTAAAGTTGTCGTTACTTAAAGTTTGGGGTTGTGATGCTTATGTGAAAAAGTTTCGACCTGATAAGCTCGAACCCAAATCAGAGAAATGCGTCTTCATAGGATACCCAAAGGAAACTGTTGGGTACACTTTCTATCATAGATCTGAAGGCAAGATATTCGTTGCTAAAAATGGATCCTTTCTAGAGAAGAAGTTTCTCTCGAAAGAAGTGAGTGGGAGGAATGTAGAACTTGATGAGGTAATTGTACCTTTTCCCGAACTGAAAAGTAGTTCATCATAGAAATCAGTTCCAGCGATTCCTACACAATTAGTAAGGAAGCTAATAATGATGATCATGAAACTTAAGATCAAGTTACTACCGAACCTCGTAGATCAACCAGAGTATGGTCCGCACCAGAGTGGTACATTAATCCTTTCTGGAAGTCATGTTACTAGACCATGACAAACCTACAAACTATGAGGAAGCAATGACGAGCCTAGATTCCGCGAAATGGCTTGAGGCCATGAAATCTGAGATGGGATCCATGTATGAGAACAAAGTAATATAGATACGTTGGAGACGTATCAGTGCCGTGCGTTCGGTACTTGATCGGTTGGATCGCAAAGACGTTCGACTACATTAACCGCATTACTAAACGCTTCCGCTTTCGGTCTACGAGGGTACATGGACACACTCTCCCCGCTGGTTGCTATGCTTCTCCTAGATAGATCTTGCGTGATTGTAGGAATTTTTTTGAAATACTACGTTCCCCAACACCTCCTCCCTAGTTTATTTTGAACCCTAGCCAATTGAAAAATGTAGGTCAAATCTTAGAATAATGTAGTAGGTTATGATCTTAGGTGTTTAATCTTAGAATAATGTACTATATATGATCCCTAGCTAGTTATGATTGAACCATGTTCAAAATGTAGGTTTTTAATTAGGTGTAGTTAAAATAATTTAGGTATTTTAGGTGTTTAATTTTAGAATAATATAGTATGAACCTGAGTTATGATAGAACCATGTTCAACATGTAGGTTTTTAATTAGGTGTAGTTAATAGAATTTAGGTGTTTTAGGTGTATTTAACATAATTTTAGGTTGATTCGTTTTGAAGTGGACATGTCATATTTTTAAGATGTCACATTTGTTGTTATTTTTTTAATTAAAGCAATTATTCCCGCATCGACGTCGGCGATGCCTATCCCGCATCCTCGTCGTCGACTCGACGGTGGAGGCCTGCTTGATCAGAGGGGCCATGTCCGGGACTGGGCTGCGTCGGGCTGGTACTGAGAGGTGCTACCTTTCGGGGGGCGCAGCTTGGTGACGAGCCAGCCCGTCGTTGACCCGAACTTTCTTTGGTGGCGGTCGCGTGGGCCACTGACGGTGCGGAGGCTTTCGTCCCCCACGGAGGTGGTACGTCACCGTGTCAGCGAGGAGGACGAGCACGTCCATCGCTACATGGTTGCGTTGGAGGGCAAGTTCGACAATACCTGGCAGGTTCTTCAAGGATCTCACTGGAGCTATGATCCTGTGATGGTTCCTTCTCTTTGGGTGTCCACCGCCCGCGCCGATACACGTCATTCGCTAGGGTTGTAGCTGTATTAGTGATAATATTTGACGATGTATGGATTCAAGAGATGATTTAGTTTTGCTTATTGAATGCATCCTAATTTGAATACTAATTTATTTTATGATTTAGTTTTGCTTATTGAATGCTCAAATTGGAGAACTACTCCTATTTTGAATGCTCAAATTAGAGAGCACTATGCAAGGCGTATGCATTTGATTAGTTGATATTTTATAGGGTTTTTGTTTATATTTTGTTTTCTGTAGAAAACGAGGAGCCCCTCCATCATCCCCGCCGTTGTCCCCGTCATCGACCCCCTCCGACCTCGAGGTGAGACCAGCCAAATCTCCATGTCAATATGAGTCCTATAAGATATTTTGAAATGTTTTTGTTCATATTTTCGACCATTGAAATGCAATGATGTAGGATCGAAAGTATGTCTAAAGGGGGGTGATTAGACTACTTGACCTAATAAAAATCTAGCCTTTTCCCAATTTTAAGTCTTGGCAGATTTTAACAACTTAGCACAAGTCAAGTAATCTACCTACACATGCAATTCTAAGAGTATAGCAGCGGAAAGTAAACAATTGCACATGAAGGTAAAGGGAGGAGTTTGAGGGAGCAAACACAATGTAGACACGGAGATTTTTGGCGTGGTTCCGATAGGTGGTGCTATCGTACATCCACGTTGATGGAGATTTCAATCCACAAAGGGTAACGGTTGCGCGAGTCCACGGAGGGCTCCACCCATGAAGGGTCCACGAAGAAGCAACCTTGTCTATCCCACCATGGCCATCGCCCACGAAGGACTTGCCTCACTAGGGTAGATCTTCACGAAGTAGGCGATCTCCTTGCCCGTACAAACCCCTTGGTTCAACTCCATAATCTTGACGGAGGCTCCCAAGTAACACCTAACCAATCTAGGAGACACCACTCTCCAAAGGGTAATAGACGGTGTGTTGATGATGAACTCCTTGCTCTTGTGCTTCAAATGATAATCTACCCAACACTCAACTCTCTCTCATAGAATTGGATTTGGTGGAAAGATGATTTGAGTGGAAAGCAACTGGGGGTGGAATATCTTGACCTCAAAACAAGTGTAGGTGGTTCTCTCTCAGAAAATATATGATGGAAGTGTAGGCATGTTCTGATGGCTCTCTCCACGAATGAAGAGTGGGTGGAGGGGTATATATAGCCTACACACAAAATCTAACCGTTACACACAATTATCCAAACTCGGTGGGACCGAATCAGAAAACTAGGTCAGACCGATTCAGTTTAAAATGTGAACGTTAGGATTTTCGGTGGGACCGACATGTCAACTCGGTGGGACCGATTTCATTAGGGTTAGGGCATAACGTAATATCGGTGAGACTGATTACACAAACTCGGTGGGACCGATTTTGGTAATAAGCAAACAGAGAGTTGGTCAGGCAAACTCGGTGGGACCGATTCGCTCATTTTGGTTGGACCGAAATGTTACAAAGGGGAAACAGAGAGTTTGCATTGCAAACTCGGTGGGACCGATCGCTCATCTCGGTTAGACCGAAACGTTACGAAGAAAAACAGAGAGTTTGCAATCCCATCTCGGTGAGACCGAGATCCCTATCGGTGAGACCGAAGTGACTAGGGTTTGTGGCAATGGCTATGTCAATAGAACTCGGTGGCATCGGATAGAAAGTTTTGGTAGGGCCGAGTTTGACTTTTGGTTTGGGACATATGTGGATATGAGAAAGTGGTTGAGGGTTTTGGAGCATATCACTAAGCACTTTGAGCAAGCAAGTCGCGCAACACCTCACCCCCTTTAATAGTATTGGCTTTTCCTATGGACTCAATGTGATCTTGGATCACTAAAATAGAAAATGTAGAGTCTTGAGCTTGAGCCAACATGTCTCCTTAGCATTTTGAGGGGTCCACATTTCTAATCCATGCCATGCCAATCATTGAGCTTTCCTGAGATATTTATCTTGAGATAGCATTAGCTCAATGAGCTCTATGTTGTTAGTCATTACCAAAACCACCCAGGGATAGTTGCACTTTCAAATGACCATCAAGTTTGAATGCTCATATGATGTAGATATAAACATGTATATCTTGTGTTGCTCAAATAGGATAAGTGCTTGCCCAAGTGGTTGGCCATGTTTGCAGGTAACACATCCGAGTGGCCTATGTTTTGCCAGAGTGTTGATTAATTTCCGTTCTGGCAAATTTCAGGCGCTCGATATGTCCTTTTTTAGCAAAGGTCATGTCGGATTTTTTCGTGAATTTTGGCATGACTTGTGCTAGAATATGTAGGAAATATCGAGTGGCCTGGATTTTCTAGAAAGATAATTAAACGACATTTCAGGCTGACTTTAAGTCTGTCGAGGCTCCATACATGACAGTCAACGAATGTGTGAGGGAGAAATACTGCACCATATATGAGAGAAGAAGAATCCCGACTATTGTCATGGGGTCGTTTTTCTTTCTTCTCCTTGTGCTAGACCTTTGTTATGCACTAGAGAAGGAGGAATAACGACCATCACCGACGGTCGAAAAATCAGTGAGGGAGTGTATCCACCATAAATGAGAGAGGACGAAGAATCCCGACTGTTGTTGTGGGGGTTGTTTCTCCTTCTCCTTGTGCTAGACCTTTGTTATGCACTAGGGGAAGGAGGATTAACGACCATCACCGACTGTCGCAAATGTTAGAGAGGAATCAGTGAGGGAGAGCCTCCATCATATATGAGAGGACGAAGAATCCCGACTGTTGTCATGGGGGTCGCTTCTCCTTCGTTCCCGCATGCTACGCATTTTGGTGTAGTGCACTCGGGGACGAAGGGAGGAGCGACCATCACCAACGGTCGAATGTATACACCACGTGAGCTGAGGGTTTTCAAGAAAAGACTTGACAGACCGATAGTCAACCCATGATGAATAATAATGATATAATTTAGTTTTTGTAGTACATATATTTAATTGTACAAGTTTAATCTTTGAATTATGAACCTAGGAAATGTCGTCGTCGGACGTCGAAAGTCCCCCGGCGGAGTGCGACTGGTGCGGCGACGACCGGGCTCTGTGCGACAGGCCTCACCTGGTAGAAGGTTAACGCTTCAGCATTAAGCCCCAGGAGACCTTCAATGTTGAAACGGTACGCAACGACGACAAGTGTTTTTTACGTAATTAAGCACGACTACTGCTACTTCAATGTGTAATTTTTTATTTTACAATTCGACTAGCTTATCCCATGCCATGCAAGACCCTATGTCTTGGAGATGATGGATTTTGAAGATCATGAAAGTATGGAAATAAAAATAATTCACCTAAGGACCCATCATGGTATGGATTTTGATGTAAATCTATACAATTCTGAAAGTGTATCCCATTTTGGTTGCCCGAATTGGGAAGCACTTTGCAAGACCTGATTTTCATGAGGGCATGTTTGTCACCATTGATCTTGGTGATCCTGACATCGCTGAAGACAATATGGACATTTGGGTCCTTGTTGATACGCTTCCAATTCTACCGCTATGTGAGTTTCTCAAACACAGTTATTAAGTAATTTATATTGTTTATTGCAAAATAATTGACAACTTATTTTCATTGATAGCTTATTTTCATTTTTTAAAGAATGTGCGAAAGATGATAGACAGAACCTACTACACCGATGGCTCAGAATTAACTTATCAGGAGAAAAATCATCTGATCTCATTTATTACCGATCTTGAGAATTACAATATCTATTATCAAAGTCCTACACATTATGGTCAATACATGCCACTGGTGCACGTGTTGAACTACGGTAACATCTATGAAGATGTCATGGTAAGATTGTTTTACTATTACAACATCCGTGCATATTTTGCATAAATTCTTCTAAAACTTAACTACATTGCTAACTACGAAGTTATTACAATGTTTTTCAACACAAAATTCCGAAGGATTGTGTGCCTCATCTGATGTTTCCGGAAGGCCGCCTTGATGTTATGAGCTTACGGCCGGGTCATCCTACGCATCACTGTTGTTCATACCGGATTTCTAAAACCGATAAAGACATGACAATCAAAGATTGGAAAAAATGTATGGTCAATCGTAGGGAGCTACTTGGAATCAACATTGTGCGAAGCGCAAGCATTGGAGACAGGATAATAAAGAGTCAGAGGCTAACTTGTTTTATACTCTTTTACCTTAGAGATGGTATTTAGGTCCTAACTAATATTCATGATCATGTGCTAAGAACAATTAAGTAGGGTTGGTTAGATGACTATGATGATGATGAGTATGACTTGTTATTATGATAACGAGTAGAAGTTGTATGGTGATGATGATCGAGTAGGACTTGTTATTATGATATCAACGATGAGTTATTTATTATTATGATCGATGATGTGTGACGCTAAGTTGTTATATGAGCATGATAAGTTATTATATATATCAGTGGGTGAAATGAACATGGATTAGATTCAAATTTGAATTAGTAGTACTTTCGATGTGCACCACATGTTGCCTTCACTTGAATCTAATCCACATTCATCTCACCCACTGTTATATAATAACTAATCATGGTCATAAAATCATATGATGTAAGTACTGTATATAAAACCTACGACAACAGTAAGTTGCATTTTCAAAAATATATGAAAACTTAGCAGCCGCGTTTTAAAAAAAACGCTATTGCTACTTACTATTATCAGTACCGCTTTCCCCTACAAAGCGTTACTACAACTAGGTATAGCAGTAGCGCTTGCTTTCCTGCACTACTGCTACCAGTTAGCTGTAGTGCTTGTACAAGCGCTACTACTAGCTATAAAACAAACAATACTAGTAGCATTTCCCTAGTAGTGGGTGGATTCGAGCTCTGACCGTAACTGCCTTCAGTATCCAAGCTATGGTCGTCACCGCTCACCAGATGCTGGCCGTCGCACGGTTTGTCAAAGCGAGCACTGTCAAGATGCTCGTTTTCGTCGACGTTATCGCCCCTGTTCTTAGGGTGCAGAATTTACAGGCCGTACTAAACATGTATACTTGTGTCCAAGGTTTTGGTTACCAGTCGAAATTTCAAGATTTCCCATGGTTATCACGTATTTCCGTGCCCCTCGGTAAATCGTCATACCGAGCAAAAAATACCTTTTTTTTGAAATTTTTGAATTTAAACACTCGATTTACAGTAAGGTATGTAGGGTCTAATTAATGCAATGAAAGTTGGTTATGGCATGTTGGTAGCAACCTAGTTCCTGTTTTGAGAGGTCTCTGGTTTGAATATTCGTTCATTTTCTTATTTGAATTCAAAATTCAACTATAAAATTCGCTCGAAATATTCTCGGTATTTGTCGGTATTTCTCGGTAACCGTGGTAACCACATTTATCAGTCCCCCTCGGTAAAATTACCTCATTCGGTAACCAAAACCTTGCTTGTGTCTCCAATGCATCGTAATCCGGTCGTGATCTCTCCGGAAGCCCAAAGCATATTCAGTGAGATAGGCGGCTCGCTGGAGAGACAAGGAGACATGCTATATGAGGTCCTATCAAGCTTGGTGGAGGAGGTGAGGGCACCCATGGAGGAGGACGACACATGGGCTATTGAGATTCTTCGAGGAGGAGGCGGGGTTCACAGAAACAGTCGGTTGATGGTAGATTACATCACATCCATGAGGGAAGCATGTGCGTCGATGCACAACTGTGCACCGAGCAACAACACCGTAAACCTTCGTGACCCGGTAGATGACACAATGGAGTATCTGGAGGATCTGCTTCAGAGAAAATCAGAGCTATGCTCGGATCCGAGCCTGAGGTACATGTTCCTGCTCAACAATTCCCATTTCGTAGCACAGGTTTCTAAGCCATCAGTATCGCTTTATCTTGAGCAATGGTCTGAACTTAAACTTGCACCTGAATGTAAGAAGTTCATGGATAGCTACCTTGATGTTTCTTGGGGACATGTCCTATCCTGCATACCCAAATCGAGATTTCCTGGACCAATCCACTGTTGGATCAACACCTCTTCACTAGCCAAATTCGAGTCGGCATTTCAAAAAACTTACCGGGCTCAGAAGTTCTGAAAGGTTCCGGACCCTCGGCTCAGAGATGTGCTGCGGAGAGCTATCGCCGAGAGAGTCATTTCAGGTTACGGAGACTACCTGCGAGAGCATCCAGAGCTAGAGAAACACATTGGCCGCGAAAGCAGCAGTCCTGAGGTTTTCAAGAAGATGTTGGGAGAGCTATTTCAAGGATGAAACTTCCTAGAGGCATCAAACAGAGTCACCCGACAGATAAGAGACCGGCGTCATGTTTCATCATTGTATTTGGAACTACTCTCTCCGTTCCATAATATAAGAGCGTTTTTTATACTAGTGTATTTCTTTCCTTTTTATGTGAAGTTGTATACTGAATTCTGTTGGTTGCTTAAGCATTGGATAGTACATCAACTGGTCACATTATCTGTGTGATTTGTTTTTATGTCCTGATTGTATGACGGACACATCAACTGGTCACATTATCTGTGTGATTTGTTTTTATGTCCTGATTGTATGACGGACACTTTTGCATTCTGCTTCCATGTCAATTTCGTTCATAGACTTCCTCAAATAGAAAACACTCATAGAGAACTGACACGCTTAGTTTTCAGTTTACACAACATTCTATATGCACTTATTTTCATCTAGTTCAGTAAAACATGATATGTAGCAGTTAAATAGAGTCCATTTTGACAGAACAATGGATGGACAGATATACAAGGAGTTTCAACGTACTTCCGTGATCAAGAGGTGATGGAAATCATTTGTGTTTTCAGCAAATTGCACTTTGGCATAACCAGCTCTTCTCCACCAGCCGAAGGTCTGTCTCATCAGGTGAAGCACCAATATAAACGCTGATCAACAATCAATCAGTAAAGAAAACAGATACGGAACTATACCAAAATTCAGAGACCTTACAAGCATGTGAGACGAGAGCCTCACCGAAATACGTGCCCTAGCGATCGTTTCGAGCATGAAGAACCCGACATAGTCGCAGTCAAGGTACAGAGCATCAGGAGATGCTTTAATCTTTGTGCTAATATGCTATGCAGGCCCAATAGTGAATGCGAGTAACCAAACGTGGGAGCAACTAGTTAACGAGCGCTCCTTCGGGAGCCTCGCAACGATCAGCGCCACTTGGTGCGCTCTGAGCCATTCGTCACGTGTCGCGCTCTGGACGCTTCCTTCGGATTTTGTTTTTTTTTTATTTTTCAGCACGCGTTTTCGGCTTTTTAAAGAGTTTTTTTCTGGGTTTTTTCGACGTTTTGGTTTTCTCCCGGTCTTTCTTAGCTTTTCGATCAAAAAAAATTTCGAATTTTTTTTTTCGCGAAAAAACACATTTTCTTTTTTTTTTCTTTCGTGAAAGTCACGGTTTTTCTTCCGCGAGAGGCACGGTTGTGCTTTAGCGAGAGTCACGGTCGTGCCTCTCAGAAACGAAAAAAAACGCGTTTTCTTTTTTTTTTCTTTCGTGAGAGTCACGGTTGTGCTTTCACGAGAGTCACGACCGTGCCTCTCTGAAAAGGAAAAACAAAACACGTTTTCTGTTTTTTTTTATTCGTGAGAGTCACGCGTTCGAGATTTGAACGCACAGTTTAAGAGATAAAACATTTTGAATAAACAGATCTACGAAAAAAAGGAAAACTCCCATGTTGCGACAAGTGGCGCGCTGCATGTGCGCCACTTGTGGCGACCTGGAAAAGTGGAGTGTTCTTTGCAACGAGTACTCCTTAATTAGTGATTTCGACCAAACATGCCTTTTTCTTCCCGCGCGGGTCTGGCTGAGGCTAATGCGACCAACCAAACGTTTCCTAGCTGAATACGTGTTAATGTGGGACCCGTTTGTAAGTGTGTGAGACTTTGGCCAGATTTAGTATTTAAATGGAAGTATTGGTCAATGCCCAGTATGTACACATGGCCCTGAAGATGCCAGACACCTGTTATTTGGCTGTGAGCGGGCAGTGAAGATATGACACTTACTTGGTCCATCAAGTGACATCTCTGAAGCAATGCAAGAGGACAGATCAGGCACTGTGGTTCTTGAGCATTTACTCAGACTGCCAGATGATCCAATACCAAAATTAACCAGTGTCCGATGCAAGGAAGGTATTGCTGTCACATGTTGGTACCTATGGTGGCTGAGAAGGTAACGAACACACCGTGACCAGCACACTCCGGTTACTAGAAGCGTGCTGGCTGTTGGTGCTATATGTCTGAATTTCCAAAGAACGCAGGCTTCTAAAAAAAAGCAGCTGATCGTTCATGTGTTAAGTGGAGCAAACCACTGATGGTCTAGTAAAGGTCAGTATAGATGCGTGTTTTCATGCAGAGGAGGGTAGAGGAGCGATAGTGGTTGTCAGCAAAGATTCTCATCGGGTGTCTCTTGAAGCTACATGCAATACACTAGCCCAAACTCTTGATGCGCATACTGCTGAAGCGTTGGCAATGTATCATGGTCTGCTACTAGCCAATAATTTGGATTTTCACAGAAGCCAGACAGAGACAGACTTGCTCGGGACAAGGTAGATTATGAAGTGAGGCCTCGGCAATCTTTGCAAATTGCTTCATCATGGCTGGTCTGATTGGTGATGTTCAGTCTATACATTGTTTCCGCGAAGCGAATGGAGTAGCCCATCTTGGCTAAATTTGCCTGCGATAATTCGATAATTCAACCGAGAGCCCGGGCTCAGATGAGCCCGCTGGACAATACCGCGATTTAAAAAGAAAACAAAAGGTTCAAAAAATTCCAAAAAAAAATTTGTGGTGCAAGGTGCTTCTGTGTGTAAACTCCGTGCAAAATTTTGTGAAATTGGAGATTTGAGGAGCTCGTGGCAAAAAAGACAAAATCAGACGTGAACAATGCGATTTTCAAAAGTTTCTCAGACATCCGAAATTTGTCTTTTTTGTCACGTGCTCCTTGAATGTCGAAACTTCACAAAATTGTGCACAGAGTTCCCGCACAGGAGCATCTTGCACCATAAAAAAATTTGAATTTTTTTGAACTTTCTCCCTTTCAAATCGCGATATTGTTCATGCCCACTCTCTCGATAATTCTTCTTCTTGTAATTGGTTTGATGAGAACAGATTACAAACTAAAACCCTCGCAAAGTGGCAAGGGTGGACTTGTGCTCATTGTGTCGAGGGAGGCTGTACCGAATTCTCCCTTATCTGAGTACACTAGTAGAAAAATGGTCTATTGTCCCGGTTCGTAATGACCTTTGTCCTGGTTTAGGAACCGGGACTAAAAGGTCGTTACTAATGCCCTAGGCCTTTAGTCCCGGTTCTTACGACAGATGGGCTTCCACGTGGCCGCTGCAGCCACCCAGGCAGGAGGGCCTTTGATCCCGGTTTATGACACCAACCAGGACCAAAAGGCATCCACACGTCAGCATTTTCAGGGGCTGGGATTTTTGTTTTTTTTAAAGGGGGGAGGGTTTAGGGGGTAATTGAGGGTATGTAAGCTAGTTAATAGAGAGAAATGTCCTCGGTTATTTCCGTGCTTGGTTTACCAACGCTACTGCTATGCCTAAACATGGCTTAGATTAAAGTGAAGGCAATATGTGGTGCATGTCGAAAGTAATATTAATCCTAACTTGATCAAATTTGGATTAGTACTACTTTCGACATGCACCACATGCTTGTTGCCTTCACTTCATTCCAATCCATGTTCATTTCACCCACGGATATATAATAACTCTTCATGCCCGCATCATGCATCATCATAATAATAAATTCTACTAATCATCATCATACAACTTCTACTCGTTATTAATAACAAGTCATACGATCATCATCTTCATAGTCATAGAACCAACCCTACTTAATTGTTCTAGGCACATGATCATCAGTATTAGGTAGGAACTAACCACCCTCTTTAAGGTAATATAGCATAAAAAATATAGACCCTGACTCTCCATTATGAAGAATGGAGATCATCCTGTCTCCAATTCTTGCGCTTCACTTCCTTTTGCTTCCAAGAACCTCCTTACGACTGTCCATACATTTTTTTTCCATTCTTTGATTTTCATGTCGCCACTTCTTTTAGAAATCCGGTATGGACAGTTGAGATTCGTAGGATGACCTGGAAGTATGTTCGAAACATCAAGGCGACCACTCTGATACATCAGATGAGGCACACGATCCTCTGGGATTATTTGTTATAAAACATAGTAATAACTTCATAGTTAGCAATGATGTACTAGTTTTAGAAGTATGCAAAAGATGCATGGATGTCATAATAGTAAAAATCTTATCAGGGTATCTCCATAGTAGTTACCGTAGTTCAACATGTGCACTAGTGACACGTATTGACCATAATGTGGAGGAGTTTTACAATAGATATTGTAATTCTCAAGATTAGTACAAAATCCGACCAGATGAGTTTTTTCCTTATAAGTTAACTCAGAGCCATCGGTGTAGTAGGTTCTGTCTACCATGTTCCGCACATTGTTTGAACAATCAAAATAAGCTGTCAATGGAAATAAGTTGTCAACTATTTTGAAATGAACAATATAAATTAGGTAATAACTATGTTTGAGAAACTCACATAGCGGTAAAACTGGAGGCGTATCAACAAGGACCCAAATATCCATATTGTCTTGCTCGATGTCAGGATCACCAAGATCCATGGTGACAAGCATACCCTCATCAAAATCATACATCTTGTAAAATGCTTCCCAATTTTTGCAACCAAAATGGGTTATGCTCTCAGAATTATACAGATTTACTTCAAAATCCATATCATGATGGGTCCTTAGGTGAATTTTCTTTGTTTCCATGCTTTCATGGTCTTCGAAACCCATCCTCTCCAAGACGTAGTGTCTTGCATGTCATGGGATAAGCTAGTCGAATTGTAAAAGATGAAAATTACACGTTGAAATAGTTGAAGTCGTGCTTAATTACGAAAAATAACACTTGTCGTCATTGCGTACCGTTTCAACATCGAAGGTCTCCTCCAGCTTAATGCTGAAGCGCCGACCTTCGTCCATGTGAGGCCTATCGCACAGACCTCGGTCGTCGTGGCACCAGTCGCACTCCCCCGGTAGACTTTCGTCGTCCGAGTACGACATTTCCTATGTTCATAATTCAAATATTAAACGTCTACAATTAAATATATGTACTAAAAAACCTAAGTTTGATCATTATTATTCATCACGGGTTGACTATCGGTCTGTCGAGTCTTTTCTTGAAAACTCTCATCTCACGTGGTGTATACATTCGACCCTTGGTGATGGCCGCTCCTCCTTTCATCCCCGAGTGCATTACACCAAAATGTCTAGCACACGGGAATGAAGGAGAAGCGACCCCCACGACAACAGTCGGGATTCTTCGTCCTCTATATATATAGATGAATGTATACACCATATAGATGAATCTTTTATACTTCTTTATATAGGAGTATGTACTCCCGCTCCTCATGTACCATATAGATGAATCTTTTATACCTCTTTATTATTTTTAATATACTTCATTAATAATTACTACATACCCCAAAATGAGTTTCATGATAAAATTCATGTGAGTCTATATATTTTTAAATGTTTACGTATATATTGATGTGTTTGTACATGAAAAAGGTATACTACAAAAAGTACGTCGCAAATGATATTTTTTCAAGAAAACTCGTATTGGGGTATCTTAGAATATTTAATGAAGTATATTGAGAATGATAAAGAGGTATAATCAATGCATATATGAGGTATATTGGGGATGGGAGTACATACTCCCAGGAGTACAGATGAGGTATATATATAGTGGAACTCTCCTTCACTGATTCCTCTCTGATATTTGCGACCGTCGGTGATGGTAGCCCCTCCTTTCGTTCCCGGGTGCATTACACCAAATTGTATAGCACACCAAATTGTCTAGCACACGGGAACGAAGGAGAAGCTACCCCCACGACAACAGTTGAGATTCTTCGTCCTCTCGTATATGATGAACACCCGACAGACTTAAAGTCAACCCGAAATATCGTTTAATTATCTTTCTAAAACCGGTTAGTGGCTGGTCTCACCTCGAGGTCGGAGGGGGTCGGAGACGGGGACGACGGTGGGGATGATGGAGGGGGCTCCTAGATTTCAGCGAAAACAAAAACCCTATAAGCTATCAACTAATCATATGCATATGCCTTGCATAATGCTCTCCAATTTTAGCATTTAAAGTAGGAGTAGTTTTCCAATTTGAGCATTCAATAAGCAAAATCAAATCACAAAATAAAGTAGTATTCAAATTAGGATGCATTAAATTATAAGCAAAACTACATCATCTCCATGCGTCTGTACATCGTCGAATATTATCACTAATACACCTCGAATACTATCATACATATAGCATCGCTAGTACAGCTAGAACCGTAGCGCCCGACGGGTATCGGTGCGGGCGGTGGACACCCAAAGAGAAGGAACCATCACAGTATCATAGCTCCAGTGAGATCCCTGAAGAACCTGCCAGGTATTGTCGAACCTGTCCTCCAACGCAACCATGTAGCGGCGGACGTGCTCGTCCTCCTCGCTGACACGGTGACGTACCACCTCCGCGGTGTCCGGAAGTCTCAGCACCGTCACTGGCCCATGCGACCGACACCAAACAAGGATCGGGTTAATGACGGGCTGGCTCCTCACCAACCTACGCCCCCCGGAAGGTAGCACCTCCCAAAACCAGCCCGACAGAGCCCAGTCCCGGACATGGACCCTCTGATCAAGCCGGCCTCCTCCGTCGAGTCGACGACGAGGATGCGGGATTGGCATCGTCGACATCGATGCGGGAATAATTGCTTTACCTAAAAAAATAAACTAGTTTTATTAATTTTCTTGCTAAAAATAAACTACTTCTATAGTAAAATAAACTAGTTTTATTAAATCAACTAGTTCAACTACTAAGCACTTACTATAAATAGAATAAAGTAGTACTTACTAAAAATAAACTAGTTTAACTAGTTCTATTATTTTTCTAACTAATTCTATTAAACACTTTCTTTTCTTATTCTACGAATAAAATTACAACAGAAAAAAAATCATAAAAATTCTATGAACAAAATTACAACAGAAAAAAATCATAAAAATTCTATGAAAAAAATTGACATATTCTTTGCATATATATGAACACACAAACATTTGCATATTCAACAATAATATCACCAAGAAAATCTATGAATAGAAAAAATTAGGAAAATTAACTAGACATCTAAATGAACTACACATCTAAATTACAACAACTCAATTAACTACACATCTAAACTACACATCTAAATTAGGAAAATTCATATATATGAGCTCACTGCGCAAGGGGGCGGCGATCAACGAGGAGGCAGGGCACGGGGGTGATGGTGAGGGGCGCGGCGACGACGAGGGTGAGTGGCGCGGCGATGGGCAACGAGGAGGCATGGGGCCGCGACGGCGACGGTGAGGGGCGCAGCGACGAGCGACGAGGAGGCAGGGGGCGTGGGGCGGCGACAGCGTCTGGGCGGCGCGCGACGGCGTCGGGCGACGCGGGACGGCGTCGGAGGTAGGGCGACAACGGCGACGGCGAGGCGCAGAGGGGCAGCCTGGCGGCGTCGTCAAGCGGGAAAGATGAACTGAATGAAAAAAATTCACAAGTGCTAGTTATATAGACGAAGCATTGGTCCCGGTTCGTTGCACGAACCGGTACCAATGCGACCTTTAGTCCCGGTTGGTGCCACCAACCGGGACGGCCTTTGGTCCCGGTTGGTGGCACCAACCGGGACTAAAGGGGAGGCATTGGTACCGGTTGGTGCCATGAACCGGTATCAATGCGCCCCTTTAGTCTCGGTTGGTGCCACCAACCGAGACCAAAGGCCTTGTGCTGCTGCGCCCGCGTCGAAAGTTTAGTCCCACCTCGCTAGTTGAGGGGGGCGGGAAGTGGTTTATAAGCCCCACTGTCGCACCCCTCTCGAGTTCCTCTCCGATGCAGGCTTACGGGCCTAATTGTCACTGCTATGCCTGATGGGCCTACTGGGCCTTCTACGGGCCTGAATCCTGGCCCATCGATGGGTTTCTAGTCGTATTCAGGTCGTGGTGGCCCAGTAGGTGGCATATTTTTTATTTTTTGTTTGTTTTTTTCTTTTTTGCTTTATTTATTTTGTTTTGTTTCTACTTACAAAAAAACTTATTTATTTTATTTTATTTTGTTTCTAATTACTTATTTATTTTACTTTATGATAATTCTTTTTGATATTAAAGTTTCTAACAAAAAATTCTTTATGAAAATTCTTTTTGCTTTTAATGATTTTGAACAGAAAATATTTCGATAATTTTAGTTGCATCAATTTTATATAATTTTAGTTTCAACAATACTAAAGGTTGCTTATAATGTTTTGAAGTTTATTTTATTTTCTTTCTACTTATATATTTTATTAAAGTTTATTTTATTTTATTTCTACTTATATATTTTATTAAAGTTTATATTATTTTGTTTCTAATTACATATTTAATTTTTTTTTGTTATTTTTCATGCACCATTATTCATGCATTTACTGATTATTTTGAGCTATCAGACCCTAAAATTGAAAAGCATTTTCAAATGAACTCTGAAAAGGTTGAAAGTTGGCATGGTATCATCATTTTATCCACATAGCATGTGCAAGAAAGTTGAGAGGGTTACGGCAAAAATTGGATGCACTTCGTGTACAAAACGGACAATCTCTTTCGAAGTGTCAGGATTTCATACGGAAAATCGTCTGTTACAAAGGGATTTCATTTTTTAAACTTATTTGAACTCTTGACTTTTTGTGTGTTCAAAATGCACCATTCAAAGCCACATCATTAATTTTCAACCCTTTCTAACTTCATTTGTTATTTTTCATGCATTTACTGATTATTTTGAGCTATAAGACCCTAAAATTGAAAAGCATTTCAAATGAACTCCGAAAAGGTTGAAAGTTGGCATGGTATCATCATTTCATCCACATAGCATGTGCAAGAAAGTTGAGAGGGTTACAACAAAAACTAGATGCACTTCGTGTACAAAACAGATAATCTCTTTCGAAGTATCAGGATTTCATACGGAAACTCGTCTGTTATAAAGGGATTTCATTTTTTAAAACTTATTTAAACTCCTGACTTTTTGTGTGTTAAAAATGCACCATTCAAAGCCACATCATCAATTTTCAACCCTTTCTGACTTCATTTGTTATTTTTCATGCATTTACTGATTATTTTGAGCTATAAGACCCTAAAATTGAAAAGCATTTCAAATTAACTCTGAAAAGGTTGAAAGTTGGCATGGTATCATCATTTCATCCACATAGCATGTGCAAAAAAGTTGAGAGGGTTACGGCAAAAACTGGATGCACTTCGTGTACAAAACGGACAATCTTTTTCGAAGTATGAGGATTACATACGGAAACTCGTCCGTTACAAAGGGATTTCATTTTTTAAAACTTATTTGAACTCCTGACATTTTGTGTGTTCAAAATGCACCATTCAAAGCCACATCATCAATTTTCAACCCTTTCTGACTTCATTTGTTATTTTTCATGCATTTACTGATTATTTTGAGCTATAAGACACTAAAATTGAAAAAGCATTTCAAATGAACTCTGAAAAGGTTGAAAGTTGGCATGGTATCATCATTTCATCCAAATAGCATGTGCAAGAAAGTTGAAAGGGTTACGGCAAAAACTGGATGCACTTCGTGTACAAAACGGACAATCTCTTTCGAAGTATGAGGATTACATACGGAAACTCGTCTGTTACAAAGGGATTTCATTTTTTAAAACTTATTTGAACTCCTGAATTTTTCTGTGTGTTCAAAATGCACCATTCAAAGCCACATCATCAATTTTCAACCCTTTCTAACTTCATTTGTTATTTTTCATGCATTTACTGATTATTTTGAGCTATAAGACCCTGGAATTGAAAAACATTTCAAATGAACTCTGAAAAGGTTGAAAGTTGGCATGGTATCATCATTTCACCCACATAGCATGTGCAAAAAAGTTGAGAGGGTTACGGCAAAAACTGGATGCACTTCGTGTACAAAACGGACAATCTCTTTCGAAGTATCAGGATTTCATATGGAAACTCGTCTGTTACAATGGGATTTCAAATGAACTACGAAAAGGTTGAAAGTTGGCATGGTATCATCATAATAGTTGTGGAGAGGAAGTCTTCAGTTTTTCTTCGCTTGTGTCCTTTCCTTATTGCGCCGTAACCATGGATAATCTTCATCATTTATCAGTATGCTTGGGTCAACCTTGACTTTGAAGGGAGGAATTTCATGGAACTTTTCATAATCTTCGGACATGTCTGACTTGCCCTCCACTCCCACGATGTCCCTTTTTCCTGAAATAACTATGTGGCGCTTTGGCTCATCGTATGATGTATTCACTTCCTTATTTTTTCTTTTTCTCGGTTTGGTAGACATGTCCTTCACATAGATAACCTGTGCCACATCATTGGATAGGACGAACGGTTCATCAGTGTACCCAAGATTGTTCAGATCCACTGTTGTCATTCTGTACTGTGGGTCTACCTGTACCCCACCTCCTGATAGATTGACCCATTTGCACTTAATCAAAGGGACCTTAAAATCATGTCCGTAGTCAAGTTCCCATATGTCCACTATGTAACCATAATATGTGTCCTTTCCCCTCTCGGTTGCTGCATCAAAGCAAACACCGCTGTTTTGGTTGGTGCTCTTTTGATCTTGGGCGATTGTGTAAAATGTATTCCCATTTATCTCGTATCCTTTGTAAGTCAATACAGTCGAAGATGGTCCCCTGGAAAACGAGTAAAGCTCATCACAAACAGTGTTGTCACCTATGAGATGTGTTTCCAAACAACTGCCGAAACTCCTGATGTGTTCACATGTAATCCAGTCGTCGCACTGCTCCGAGTGTTTGGAGCACAGACCATTCTTGTGTTCATCGACATATGGGGTCACCAAGGTAGAGTTCTATAGAACTATGTGGTGTGCTTGGGACCAAGAATATTCGTCCCTGCATATTATTGAGTCCCCTCCAAGCGTGCCTTTTCCAGTCAGTCTCCCTCATACCGCGATTTAGGGAGACCTATCTTCTTAAGGCCAGGAATGAAGTCAACACAAAACCCAATGACATCCTCTGTTTGACGGCCCATGGAGATGCTTCCTTCTGGCCTAGCGCGGTTACCGACATATTTCTTTAGGACTCCCATGAACCTCTCAAAGGGGTACATATTGTGTAGAAATACGGGACCCAGAATGACAATCTCGTCAACTAGATGAACTAGGACGTGCGTGATACGTCTCCAACGTATCTATAATTTTTGATTGCTCCATGCTATATTATCTACTGTTTTGGACATTATTGGGCTTTATTATCCACTTTTATATTATTTTTGGGACTAACCTATTAACCAGAGGCACAGCCCAGAATTGCTGTTTTTTGCCTGTTTTAGGGTTTCGAAGAAAAGGAATATCAAAACGGAGTCCAAACGGAATGAAACCTTCGAGAACGTGATTTTCTCAACGAACAAGACCCAGGAGACTTGGAACCTACGTCAAGACACAAAAGAGGAGGCCACGAGGTAGGGGGCGCGCCTACCCCCCCCAGGCGCGCCCTCCACCCTCCTGGGTCCCCTGTTGCTCCACCGACGTACTCCTCCCTCCTATATGTACCTACGTACCCCCAAACGATCAGATAGGGAGCCAAAAACATAATTCCACCGTCGCAACTTTCTGTATCCATGAGATCCCATCTTGGGGCCTGTTCCGGAGCTCCGCCGGAGGGAGCATCGCTCACGGAGGGATTCTACATCAACACCATAGCCTCTCCGATGAAGTGTGAGCATTTTACCTCAGACCTACGGGTCCATAGTTATTAGCTAGATGGCTTCTTCTCTCTTTTTGGATCTCAATACAATGTTCTCCCCCTCTCTTGTGGAGAACTATTCGATGTAATCTTCTTTTTGCGGTGTGTTTTGTTGAGATCGATGAATTGTGGGTTTATCATCAAGTCTATCTATGAAACAGTATGAATCTTCTCTGAATTTATTTTATGTATGATTGGGTTATCTTTGCCAAGTCTCTTCAATTATCAGTTTGGTTTGGCCTACTAGATTGATCTTTCTTGCAATGGGAGAAGTGCTTAGCTTTAGGTTCAATCTTGCGGTGTCCTTTCTGTTGGAAATATGGCCCTAGAGGCAATAATAAAAGCATTATTATTATATTTCCTTGTTCATGATAATTGTCTTTATTCATGCTATAATTGTGTTATCCAGAAATCGTAATACAAGTGTGAATAACAGACACCAACATGTCCCTAGTAAGCCTCTAGTTGACTAGCTCGTTGATCAACAGATAGTCATGATTTCCTAACTATGGACATTGGATGTCATTGATAACGAGATCACATCATTAGGAGAATGATGTGATGGACAAGACCCAATCCTAAACATAGCACAAGATCGTATAGTTCGTTTGCTAGAGTTTTCCAATGTCAAGTATCCTTTCCTTAGACCATGAGATCATGTAACTCCCGGATACCGTAGGAGTGCTTTGGGTATACCAAACGTCACAACGTAACTGGGTGACTATAAAGGTAGACTACGGGTATCTCCGAAAGTGTCTGTTGGGTTGACATGGATCAAGACTGGGATTTGTCACTCCGTATGACGGAGAGGTATCACTGGGCCCACTCGGTAATGCATCATCATAATGAGCTCAAAGTGACCAAGTGTCTGGTCACGGGATCATGCATTACGGTACGAGTAAAGTGACTTGCCGGTAACGAGATTGAATGAGGTATTGGGATACCGACGATCGAATCTCGGGCAAGTAACATATTGATTGACAAAGGGAATTGCATACGGGGTTGCTTGAATCCTCGACATCGTGGTTCATCCGATGAGATCATCGTGGAGCATGTGGGAGCCAACATGGGTATCCAGATCCCGCTGTTGGTTATTGACCGGAGAGGTCGTCTCGGTCATGCCTGCATGTCTCCCAAACCCGTAGGGTCTACACACTTAAGGTTCGGTGACGCTAGGGTTGTGAAGATATGTATATGCAGTAACCCGAATGTTGTTCGGAGTCCCGGATGAGATCCCGGACGTCACGAGGAGTTCCGGAATGGTCCGGAGATAAAGAATTATATATAGGAAGTGCTGTTTCGGCCATCGGGACAAGTTTCGGGGTCACCGGTATTGTACCGGGACCACCGGAAGGGTCCCGGGGGTCCACCGGGTGGGGCCACCTATCCCGGGGGGGGCCCATGGGCTGAAGTGGGAGGGGACCCAGCCCAAAGTGGGCTGGGGCGCCACTCCCCTAGGGCCCATGCGGCTAGGGTTGAGGGGAAACCCTAAAGGGGGCGCCCCCTTGCTTGGGGGGCAAGCCCCCCACCCTAGGCCGCCGCCCCCCCCTAGGAGATCCCATCTCCTAGGGCCGGCGCCCCCCCTAGCACCCCTATATATAGTGGGGGAGAGGAGGGACTTCATGCCACAGCCTTTGGTGCCTCCCTCTCTCCCCGTTACGTCTCTCCCTCGTAGTATAGGCGAAGCCCTGCTACTGTGACGCCCTGCATCCACCACCACGCCGTCGTGCTGCTGGATCTTCATCAACCTCTCCTCCCCCTTGCTGGATCAAGAAGGAGGAGACGTCTCCCGTCCCGTACGTGTGTTGAACGCAGAGGTGCCGTCCGTTCGACGCTTGGTCATCGGTGATTTGGATCACGTCGTGTTCGACTACATCATCCCCGTTCTTTGAACGCTTCTGCTTGCGATCTACAAAGGTATGTAGATGCATCCGATGACTCGTTACTAGATGAAATCCTAGATGGATCTTTGTGAAACGAGTAGGAAATTTTTTGTTTTCTGCAACGTTCCCCAACAGTGGCATCATGAGCTAGGTCTATGCGTAGTTCTTCTTGCGCAAGTAGAACACAATTTGTTGTGGGCGTAGATTTGTCAACTTTCTTGCCGCTACTAGTCTTTTCTTTCTTCAGCGGTATTGTGGGATGAAGCGGCCCGGACCAACCTTACACGTACGCTTACGTGAGACCGGTTCCACCGACTAACATGCACTAGTTGCATAAGGTGGCTGGCGGGTGTCTGTCTCTCCTACTTTAGTTGGAGCGGATTCGATGAACAGGGTCCTTATGAAGGGTAAATAGAAGTTGACAAATCACGTTGTGGCTTTCACGTAGGTAAGAAAACGTTCTTGCTAGAACCCTAATTCAGCCACGTAAAACTTGCAACAACAATTAGAGGACGTCTAACTTGTTTTTGCAGCAAGTGGTTTGTGATATGATATGGCCAAAGTTGTGATGAATGATGAATGATCTATATGTGATGTATGAGATGTTCATGCTATTGTAATAGGAATCACGACTTGCATGTCGATGAGTATGACAACCGGCAGGAGCCATAGGAGTTGTCTTTATTTTTCGTATGACCTGCGTGTCATTGAGAAACGCCATGTAAATTACTTTACTTTATTGCTAAACGCGTTAGCCATAGTAGTAGAAGTAATAGTTGGCGAGCAACTTCATGGAGACACGATGATGGAGATCATGATGATGGAGATCATGGTGTCAAGCCGGTGACAAGATGATCATGGAGCCCCAAGATGGAGATCAAAGGAGCTATGTGATATTGGCCATATCATGTCACGTTTATTATTTGATTGCATGTGATGTTTATCATGTTTTGCATCTTGTTTACTTAGAACGACGGTAGTAAATAAGATGATCCCTCATATTAATTTCAAGAAGTGTTCCCCCTATCTGTGCACCGTTGCGACAGTTCGCTGTTTCAAAACACCACGTGATGATCGGGTGTTTTATTCAGACGTTCACATACAACGGGTGTAAGACAGATTTACACATGCAAACACTTAGGTTGACTTGACGAGCCTAGCATGTACATACATGGCCTCGGAACATAGAAGACCGAAAGGTCGAGCATGAGTCGTATAGAAGATACGATCAACATGAAGATGTTCACTGATGTTCACTAGACCGTCTCACGTGATGATCAGACACGGCCTAGTAAACTCGGATCATGTTATACTTAGATGACTGGAGGGATGTCTATCTAAGTGGGAGTTCATTGTATAATTTGATTAGATGAACTTAATTATCATGAACTTAGTCTAAAATATTTTACAATATGTCTTGTAGATCAAATGGCCCATGTAGTCCTCAACTTCAACGCGTTCCTAGAGAAAACCAAGCTGAAAGACGATGGCAGCAACTATACGAACTGGGTCCGGAACCTGAGGATCATCCTCATAGCTGCCAAGAAAGATTATGTCCTACAAACACCGCTAGGTGAAGCTCCCGTCCCACAGAACCAAGACGTTATGAACGCTTGGCAGACACGTGTTGACGACTACTCCCTCTTCAGTGCGGCATGCTTTACAGCTTAGAGCCGGGGCTCCAAAAGCGTTTTGAGAGACATGGAGCATATGAGATGTTCGAAGAGCTGAAAATGGTTTTTCAAGCTCATGCCCGGATCGAGAGATATGAAGTCTCCGATAAGTTCTTCAGCTGTAAGATGGAGGAAAATAGTTCTGTCAGTGAGCACATACTCACTATGTCTGGGTTACATAACCGCTTGTCTCAGCTGGGAGTTTATCTCCCGGATGATGCGGTCATTGAAAGAATCCTCCAGTCGCTTCCACCAAGCTACAAGAGCTTTGTGATGAACTTCAATATGCAGGGGATGCAAAAGACCATTCCTGAGGTATTTGCAATGCTGAAATCAGCAGAGGTAGATGTCAAGAAGGAACATCAAGTGTTGATGGTCAATAAAACCACTAAGTTCAAGAAAGGCAAGGGTAAAAAGAACTTCAAGAAGGACGGCAAGGAGGTTGCCGCGCCCGGCAAGCAAACTGCCGGGAAGAAACCAAAGAATGGACCAAAGCCCGAGACTGAGTGCTTTTATTGCAAGGGAAGCGGTCACTGGAAGCGGAACTGCCCCAAATACTTAGCAGACAAGAAGGCCGGCAAAACAAAAGGTATATGTGATATACATGTAATTGATGTGTACCTTACTAGTGTCCGTAGTAGCTCCTGGGTATTTGATACCGGTGCAGTTGCTCACATTTGTAACTCAAAGCAGGGGCTGCGGAATAAGCGGAAACTGGCAAAGGACGAGGTGACGATGCGCGTCGGGAATTGTTCCAAGGTCAATGTGATCGCCGTCGGCACGCTGCCTCTACATTTACCTTCGGGATTAGTTTTAAACCTTAATAATTGTTATTTAGTACCAGCTTTGAGCATGAACATTGTATCGGGATCTCGTTTAATTCGAGATGGCTACTCATTTAAATCCGAGAATAATGGTTGTTCTATTTATATGAGAGATATGTTTTATGGTCATGCTCCTATGGTGAATGGTTTATTCTTTATGAATCTCGAACGAAATGCTACACATGTTCATAATGTGAGTACCAAAAGATGTAAAGTTGATAATGATAGTCCCACATACTTGTGGCACTGCCGCCTTGGTCACATAGGTGTCAAACGCATGAAGAAGCTCCATGCAGATGGACTTTTAGAGTCTCTTGATTATGAATCATTTGACACGTGCGAACCATGCCTCATGGGTAAGATGACCAAGACTCCGTTCTCAGGAACAATGGAGCGAGCAACCAACTTATTGGAAATCATACATACTGATGTGTGCGGTCCAATGAGTGTTGAGGCTCGCGGTGGCTTTCGTTATGTTCTCACCCTCACTGATGATTTGAGTAGATATGGGTATATCTACTTAATGAAACACAAGTCTGAAACCTTTGAAAAGTTCAAGGAATTTCAGAGTGAGGTTGAGAATCAACATGACAGGAAAATCAAGTTTCTACGATCAGATCGTGGAGGAGAATACTTGAGTCACGAATTTGGCACACACTTAAGAAAATGTGGAATAGTTTCACAACTCACGCCGCCTGGAACACCTCAGCGTAACGGTGTGTCCGAACGTCGTAATCGCACTCTATTAGATATGGTGCGATCTATGATGTCTCTTACCGATTTACCGCTATCTTTTTGGGGCTATGCTTTAGAGACTGCCGCATTCACTTTAAATAGGGCTCCGTCAAAATCCGTTGAGACGACACCGTATGAATTATGGTTTGGGAAGAAACCTAAGCTGTCGTTTCTAAAAGTTTGGGGATGCGATGCTTATGTCAAGAAACTTCAACCTGAAAAGCTCGAACCCAAGTCGGAAAAATGCGTCTTCATAGGATACCCAAAAGAAACTATTGGGTATACCTTCTACCTCAGATCCGAAGGCAAGATCTTTGTTGCCAAGAATGGGTCCTTTCTAGAGAAAGAGTTTCTCTCGAAAGAAGTAAGTGGGAGGAAAGTAGAACTTGATGAAGTGTTACCTCTTGAACCGGAAAATGGCGCAACTCAAGAAAATGTTCCTGAGGTGCCAGCACCGACTAGAGAGGAAGTTAATGATAATGATCAAGATACTTCTGATCAAGCTCCTACTGAAATTCGAAGGTCCACAAGGACACGTTCCGCACCAGAATGGTACGGCAACCCTGTCTTGGAAATCATGTTGTTAGACAATGGTGAACCTTCAAACTATGAAGAAGCGATGGCGGGCCCGGATTCCGACAAATGGCTAGAAGCCATGAAATCCGAGATAGGATCCATGTATGAAAACGAAGTATGGACTTTGACTGACTTGCCTGTTAAACGGCGAGCCATAGAAAATAAATGGATCTTTAAGAAGAAGACAGACGCGGATGGTAATGTGACCATCTATAAAGCTCGGATTGTCGCTAAGGGTTATCAACAAGTTCAAGGGGTTGACTACAATGAGACTTTCTCACCAGTAGCGAAGCTGAAGTCCGTCCGAATCATGTTAGCAATTGCCGTGTTTTATGATTATGAAATATGGCAAATGGACGTCAAAACGGCATTCCTTAATGGTTTCCTTAAGGAAGAATTGTGTATGATGCAGCTAGAAGGTTTTGTCGATCCTAAGAATGCTAACAAGGTGTGCAAGCTCCAACGCTCGATTTATGGGCTGGTGCAAGCATCTCGGAGTTGGAACATTCGCTTTGATGAGATGATCAAAGCGTTTGGGTTTACGCAGACTTATGGAGAAGCCTGTGTTTACAAGAAAGTGAGTGGGAGCTCTGTAGCATTTCTCATACTATATGTAGATGACATACTTTTGATGGGAAATGATATAGAACTCTTGGACATCATCAAGGCCTACTTGAATAAGAGTTTTTCAATGAAGGACCTTGGAGAAGCTGCTTATATATTAGGCATCAAAATCTATAGAGATAGATCGAGACGCCTCATAGGTCTTTCACAAAGCACATACCTTGATAAGATATTGAAGAAGTTCAATATGGATCAATCTAAGAAGGGGTTCTTGGCTGTGTTACAAGGTATGAAATTGAGCTCAGCTCAATGTCCGACCACGGCAGAAGAGATAGAAGAGATGAGTGTCATCCCCTATGCCTCAGCCATAGGTTCTATTATGTATGCCATGCTGTGTACCAGACCTGATGTAAACCTTGCCGTAAGTTTGGTAGGAAGGTACCAAAGTAATCCCGGCAAGGAACACTGGACAGCGGTCAAGAATATCCTGAAGTACCTGAAAAGGACTAGGATGTTTCTCGTTTATGGAGGTGACGAAGAGCTCGTCGTAAAGGGTTACGTCGACGCTAGCTTCGACACAGATCTGGATGACTCTAAGTCACAAACCGGATACGTGTATATTTTGAATGGTTGGGCAGTGAAGCTGGGGCAGCTGCAAGCAGAGCGTCGTGGCGGGATCTACATGTGAGCGGAGTACATGGCAGCCTCGAGGCAGCACATGAAGCAATATGGGTGAAGGAGTTCATACACACCTAGGAGTCATACCCAATGCGTCGGGGCAATCAATCTTTTCTGTGACAAACTGGAGCTAATTGCTCTTGCTAAGGAGCCCAGGGTCATCAAGAGAAGGCACATCAAGCGTCGCTTCAACTCCATTCGTGAAAATGTTCAAGATGGAGACATAGAGATTTGTAAAGTACATACGGACCTGAATGTAGCAGATCCGTTGACTAACCTCTCCCTAGGCAAACATGATCAACCAGAATTCCATGGGTGTTCGATTCATCATAATGTAACTAGATTATTGACTCTAGTGCAAGTGGGGACTGTTGGAAATATGCCCTAGAGGCAATAATAAAAGCATTATTATTATATTTCCTTGTTCATGATAATTGTCTTTAATTCATGCTATAATTGTGTTATCCGGAAATCGTAATACGGGTATTGGGATACCGACGATCGAATCTCGGGCAAGTAACATATCGATTGACAAAGGGAATTGCATACGGGGTTGATTGAATCCTCGACATCATGGTTCATCCGATGAGATCATCGTGGAGCATGTGGGAGCCAACATGGGTATCTAGATCCCGCTGTTGGTTATTGACCGGAGAGTCGTCTCGGTCATGTCTGCTTGTCTCCCGAACCCGTAGGGTCTACACACTTAAGGTTCAGTGACGCTAGGGTTGTGAAGATATGTATATGCAGTAACCCGAATGTTGTTCGGAGTCCCGGATGAGATCCCGGACGTCACGAGGAGTTCCGGAATGGTCCGGAGATAAAGAATTATATATCGGAAGTGTTGTTTCGGCCATCGGGACAAGTTTCGGGGTCACCGGTATTGTACCGGGACCACCGGAAGGGTCCCGGGGGTCCACCGGGTGGGGCCACCTATCCCGGGGGGCCCCATGGGCTGAAGTGGGAGGGGACCCAGCCCAAAGTGGGCTGGGGCGCCACTCCCCTAGGGCCCATGCGGCTAGGGTTGAGGGGAAACCCTAAAGGGGGCGCCCCCTTGCTTGGGGGGCAAGCCCCCCACCCTAGGCCGCCGCCCCCCTAGGAGATCCCATCTCCTAGGGCCGGCGCCCCCCCTAGCACCCCTATATATAGTGGGGGAGAGGAGGGACTTCATACCACAACCTTTGGTACCTCCCTCTCTCCCCGTTACGTCTCTCCCTCGTAGTATAGGCGAAGCCCTGCTACTGTGACGCCTTGCATCCACCACCACGCCGTCGTGCTGCTGGATCTTCATCAACCTCTCCTCCCCCTTGCTGGATCAAGAAGGAGGAGACGTCTCCCGTCCCGTACGTGTGTTGAACGCGGAGGTGCCGTCCGTTCGGCGCTTGGTCATCGATGATTTGGATCACGTCGTGTTCGACTACATCATCCCCGTTCTTTGGACGCTTCCGCTCGCGATCTACAAAGGTATGTAGATGCATCCGATGACTCGTTACTAGATGAACTCCTAGATGGATCTTGGTGAAACGAGTAGGAAATTTTTTGTTTTCTGCAACGTTCCCCAACACTTTCCTAGTGATAGTAGGGGCAGCAAGGCACATATTGTATTGTTGCCATCGAGGATAACAAGATGGGGTTTTCATCATATTGCATGAGTTTATCCCTCTACATCATGTCATCTTTCTTAAGGCGTTACTCTGTTTTTAACTTAATACTCTAGATGCATGCTGGATAGCGGTCGATGAGTGGAGTAATAGTAGTAGATGCAGGCAGGAGTCGGTCTACTTGTCTCGGACGTGATGCCTATATACATGATCATACCTAGATATTCTCATAACTATGCTCAATTCTGTCAATTGCTCAACAGTAATTTGTTCACCCACCATAGAATACTTATGCTCTCGAGGGAAGCCACTAGTGAAACCTATGGCCCCCGGGTCTATCTTTATCATATTAATCTCCTACTACTTAGTTATTTCCTTTGCTCTTTACTTTGCCTTTATTTTACTTTGCATCTTTATCACAAAAATACCAAAAATATTATCTTACCATATCTATCAGATCTCACTCTCGTAAGTGGTTATTTGTTTTGTGCAGGTACGAGGGACTCGCGCGTAGCCTCCTACTGGATTGATACCTTGGTTCTCAAAATCTGAGGGAAATACTTATGCTACTTTGCTGCATCATCCCTTCCTCTTCGGGGAAAACCAACGCAGTGCTCAAGAGGTAGCAAGAAGGATTTCTGGCGCCGTTGCCGGGGAGGTTCGCGCTAGTCAAGATCTGACTCCCGACAAGGAGCCATTTCTGGCGCCATTGCCGGGGAGGTCTACGCAAAAGTCAACATACCAAGTACTCATCACATACCCTTATCTCCCGCATTACATTATTTGCCATTTTCTTCTCGTTTTCCTCTCCCCCACTTCACCCTTGCCATTTTATTCGCCCTCTGTCTCTCTATCCTCCATCTCTTTCTCTTTTTGCCCGCTTGTTTTTTGTTTGCTTGTGCATTAGTTCGTTTGCTTGTCGTTATGGCTAGTCCCTTATCTTCTCCGTTGTCTCCCGAAAGTGAAATCCTAAATTTTAAGCAAAGGGAGGGAGAAAATCTAAAAGATGCTAGGTATAGAATTTGCAATGCTCAAAATAGATCCAATCTACTTCTGTTCTTCTTCACAATTTTTATGTAGGAATTACTACTTGGCACAGATATGCCCTTGATACTATTACTGGAGGGAACTTCTTGGGTATCCATACTTTTGATTCTTATAATTCTATGATAGATTTGTTTGGCTCACCCCCTCTTTTGGTTAATGGAACTGTATTAACTTTGGAGCATATAATGCAAAGACTTGAAATTATTGAAAATAAGGTTGCTACCGTAGAGTTAATTGAAAATTCGGATAAAAATATCCACAACCGAATCTCTCAATATGGATCTAAAGTAGGAGTCACTTTGAAAAACATTAAAGAGAAGGAACCCATAGTTATAATGAGAAAATAAATCACGATTCCACTAGAATTGATAAACTTGAGGATATTATTACCAACTTGGGAACCGCTTTTTCTTCCGTAAAGAACACTCCAAGTCCTCCCACTAAAATTGCCAAGCTTATGTATGTTCCTAAGAATAAGGGTGAATCCTCTAGTAAGGAAACTGTGGAGCTCAAATCTATAAGTGTCCATCCCAATCTTTTTGCTATCATTAAGGAACCATTTGTTACAAATGATAATAAATAAAAATAAATAAATTCCTAAAGATGGTAGATGCCTCATCGAAGAATTGCCTACCAAAGATGGCAATACCTAGATCTATCCTTACTTGTTATGCCTAGCTAGGGGCGTTAAACGATAGCGCTTGTTGGGAGGAAACCCAATTTTGTTGTTATTACTTGCTTTTTGCTCATGTTTAGTAATAAATAATTTATGTAGCCTCTGTTTCGGTTGTATTTTTGTGTTTAATTAGTGTTTGTGCCAAGTAGAACCGTTGGGAAGACTTGGGGAATGTCTTGTTACACTTGCTGTAAAAAACAGAAACTTTAGCGCTCACGAGAACTACTGCCATTTTTATTTGGAAAGTGATATTTAGTTAATTATTTTTGAAGATGATTAATATATAAATTACTCACGTCCAGAAATTTATTTTAGAATTTTTGGGGTTCCATATCTTGCGCTAGCTACAGATTACTAAAGACTGTTCTGTTTTTGACACATTCTGTTTTTCGTGTGTTGTTTGCTTATTTTGATGAATCTATGGCTAGTAAAATAGTTTATAAACCATAGAGAAGTTGGAATAATGTAGGTATACCACCAATATAAATAAATAATTAGTTCATTACAGTACCTTGAAGTGGTCTTTTGTTTTCTTTCGCTAACGGAGCTCACGAGATTTTCTACTTTGAGTTTTGTGTTGTGAAGTTTTCAAGTTTTGGGTAAAGATTTGATGGATTATGGAACAAGGAGTGGCAAGAGCCTAAGCTTGGGGATGCCCATGGCACCCCCAAGATAATCTAAGGACACCTAAAAGCCAAAGTTTGGGGATGCCCCGAAAGGCATGCCCTCTTCCGTCTACTTCTATCGGTAACTTTACTTGGAGCTATATTTTTATTCGCCACATGATATGTGTTTTGCTTGGAGCGTCTTGTATGATTTGATTCTTTACTTTTTAGTTCACCACAATCATCCTTGATGTACACACCTTTTGAGAGAGCCATACATGATTTGGAATTTGTTGGAATACTCTATGTGCTTCGCTTATATCTTTTGAGTTATATAGTTTTGCTCTAGTACTTCACTTATATCTTTTAGAGCACGGTGGTGGATTTGTTTTATAGAAACTACTGATCTCTCATGCTTCACTTAGATTATTTTGAGAGTCTTAAATAGCATGGTAATTTGCTTAAAATCCTAATATGCTAGGTATTCAAGATTAGTAAAATTTTCTTATGAGTGTTTTGAATACTAAGAGAAGTTTGATGCTTGATGATTGTTCTGAGATATGGAGGTAATAATATCAAAGTCGTGCTAGTTGAGTAGTTGTGAAATTGAGAAATGCTTGTGTTGAAGTTTGCATGTCCCGTAGCATGCACATATGGTAAACGTTATGTAACAAATTTGAAACATGAGGTGTTATTTGATTGTCCTCCTTATGAGTGGCGGTCGGGGACGAGCGATGGTCTTTCCTACCAATCTATCCCCCTAGGAGCATGCGCATACTGCCGAGGTTTTAGATGACTTGTAGATTTTTGCAATAAGTATGTGAGTTCTTTATGACTAATGTTGAGTCCATGGATTATATGCACTCTCACCCTTCCATCCTTGCTAGCCTCTTTGGTACCATGCATTGCCCTTTCTCACATTGAGAGTTGGCACAAACTTCGCTGGTGCATCCAGACCCCGTGATATGATACGCTCTTTCACACATAAACCTCCTTATATCTTCCTCAAAACAGCCACGATACCTACCTATTATGGCATTTCCATAGCCATTCCGAGATATATATCCATGCAACTTTCCACCATTCCGTTTATCATGACACATTCATTATTGTCATATTGCTTAGCATGATCATGTAGTTGATATAGTATTTGTGGCAAAGCCACCGTTCATAATTCTCTCATACATGTCACTCTTGGTCCATTGCATATCCCGGTACACCGCCGGAGGCATTCATATAGATTCATCTTTTGTTCTAGTATCGAGTTATAATCATTGAGTTGTAAATAAATAGAAGTGTGATGATCATCATTTTCTAGAGCATTGTCCCAAGTGAGGAATTATATAAAAAAAGAGAAAGGCCATAAAAAAGAGAAGGCCCAAAAAATGAGAGAAAAAGAGAGAAGGGACAATGTTACTATCCTTTGCCACACTTGTGCTTCAAAGTAGCACCATAATCTTCATGATAGAGAGTCTCTTGTTTTGTCACTTCCATATACTAGTGGGAAATTTTCATTATAGAACTTGGCTTGTATATTCCAACAATGGGCCTCCTCAAGTGCCCTAGGTCTTCGTGAGCAAGCAAGTTGGATGCACACCCACTTAGTTTCTTTTGTTGAGCTTTCATACATTTATAGCTCTAGTGCAACCGTTGCATGGCAATCCCTACTCCTTGCATTAACATCAATCGGTGGGCATCTCCATAGCCCATTGATTAGCCTCGTTGATGTGAGACTTTCTCCTTTTTTGTCTTCTCCACATAACCCCCTCATTATATTCTATTCCACCCATAGTGCTATGTCCATGGCTCGCGCTCATATATTGCGTGAAAGTTTATAGGTTTGAGATTACTAAAGTATGAAACAATTGCTTGGCTTGTCATCGGGGTTGTGCATGATGAGAGCATTCTTGTGTGACGAAAATGGAGCATGACTAAACTATATGATTTTGTAGGGATGAACTTTCTTTGGCCATGTTATTTTGAGAAGACATAATTGCTTAGTTAGTATGCTTGAAGTATTATTATTTTGATGTCAATATGAACTTTTGTCTTGAACCTTTCGGATCTGAATATTCATACCACAATTAAGAAGAATTATATTAAAATTATGCCAAGTAGCACTGCGCATCAAAAATTCTGTTTTTATCATTTACCTACTCGAGGATGAGCGGGAATTAAGCTTGGGGATGCTTGATACGTCTCCAACGTATCTATAATTTTTGATTGCTCCATCCTATATTATCTACTATTTTGGACATTATTAGGCCTTATTATCCACTTTTACATTATTTTTGGGACTAACTTATTAACCGGAGGCCCAGCCCAGAATTGTTGTTTTTTGCCTGTTTTAGGGTTTCGAAGAAAAGGAATATCAAACGGAGTCCAAATGGAATGAAACCTTCGGGAACGTGATTTTCTCAACGAACAAGACCCAGGAGACTTGGACCCTACATCAAGACACAAAAGAGGAGGCCGCGAGGTAGGGGGCGCGCCTACCCCCCCCCCCCCCCCCCCCCCCCCCCCCCCCCCCCGGCGCGCCCTCCACCCTCGTGGGCCCTCTGTTGCTCCACCGACATACTCCTCCCTCCTATATATACATATGTATCCCCAAACGATCAGATAGGGCGCAAAAAACCTAATTCCACCACCGCAACTTTCTGTATCCACGAGATCCCATCTTGGGGCCTGTTCCGGAGCTCCGCCGGAGGGGGCATCGATTACGGAGGGCTTCTACATCAACACCATAGCCTCTCCGATGAAGTGTGAGTAGTTTACCTCAGACCTACGGGTCCATAGTTATTAGCTAGATGGCTTCTTCTCTCTTTTTGGATCTCAATACAATGTTCTCCCCCTTTCTTGTGGAGAACTATTCGATGTAATCTTCTTTTTGCGGTGTGTTTGTAGAGACCGATGAATTGTGGGTTTATGATCAAGTCTATCTATGAACAATATTTGAATCTTCTCTGAATTCTTTTATGTATGATTGGTTATCTTTGCAAGTCTCTTCGAATTATCAGTTTGGTTTGGCCTACTAGATTGATCTTTCTTGCAATGAGAGAAGTGCTTAGCTTTGGGTTCAATCTTGCGGTGTCCTTTCCTAGTGACAGTAGGGACAGCAGGGCACGTATTGTATTGTTGCCATCGAGGATAACAAGATGGGGTTTTCATCATATTGCATGAGTTTATCCCTCTACATCATGTCATCTTGCTTAAGGCGTTACTCTGTTTTTAACTTAATACTCTAGATGCATGCTGGATAGCGGTCGATGAGTGGAGTAATAGTAGTAGATGCAGGCAGGAGTCGGTCTACTTGTCTCGGACGTGATTCCTATATACATGATCATACCTAGATATTCTCATAACTATGCTCAATTCTGTCAATTGCTCAACAGTAATTTGTTCACCCACCGTAGAATACTTATGCTCTCGAGAGAAGCCACTAGTGAAACCTATGGCCCCCGGGTCTATCTTTATCATAATAATCTCCTACTACTTAGTTATTTCCTTTGCTCTTTACTTTGCCTTTATTTTACTTTGCATCTTTATCACAAAAATACCAAAAATATTATCTTATCATATCTATTAGATCTCACTCTCGTAAGTGGCCATGTAAGGATTGACAACCCCTATCCGCGTTGGTTGCGAGGATATATTTGTTTTGTGTAGGTACGAGGGACTCGCGCGTAGCCTCCTACTGGATTGATACCTTGGTTCTCAAAAACTGAGGGAAATACTTACGCTACTTTGTTGCATCATACCTTCCTCCTCGGGGAAAACCAACACAGTGCTCAGGAGGTTGTAGTGCGTCATGATATTGAAGAAGGATGGTGGGAACACCAGTTCGAAACTGACTAGACATTGCACCACATCACTCCTTAGCCTTGGTATGATTTATGGATCGATCACCTTCTGAGAGATTGCATTGAGGAATGCCCATAACTTCACAATGGCTAATCGGATGTTTTCCGGTAGAAGCCCCCTCAATGTAACCGGAAGCAGTAGCGTCATAATCACATGGCAGTCATGAGACTTTAGGTTCTAGAACTTTTTCTCTAGCATATTTACTATTCCCTTTATATTCGACGAGAAGACAGTCGGGACCTTCATACTAAGTAGGCATTCAAAGAAGATTTCCTTCGCTTCTTTGGTAAGAGCGTAGCTGGCAGGACCTTCATACTGTTTTGGAGGCATGTCGTCTTTTTCGTGCAAATGTTGCAGGTCCTCCCGTGCCTTAGCTGTATCTTTTGTCTTCCCATACATGCCCAAGAAGCGTAGCAGGTTCACGCAAAGGTTCTTTGTCACGTGCATCATGTGGATCGAAGAGCGGACCTCTATGTCTTTCCAGTAGGGTAGTGCTACCTCTTGAGCACTGCATTGGATTTCCTTGAAGAGGAAAGGATGATGCAGCAAAGTAGCGTAAGTATTTCCCTCAGTTTTTGAGAACCAAGGTATCAATCCAGTAGGAGGCTACGCGTGAGTCCCTCATACCTGCACAAAGCAAATAACTCCTCGCAACCAACGCGATAAGGGGTTGTCAATCCCTTCACGGTCACTTACGAGAGTGAGATATGATAGATAATATTTTTGGTATTTTGTGATAAAGATGCAAAGTAAAATAAAAGCAAAGTAAAAAAGCAAAGGTAATAATAAAGTGATGGAAGATTAATATGATGAAGATAGACCCGGGGGCCATAGGTTTCACTAGTTGCTTCTCTCAAGAGCATAAGTATTTTATGGTGGGTGAACGAATTACTGTTGAGAATTTTTTTTTTGAGGGGGAAGACAGTAGGAGAGGCTCCTACTGTTGTTGTATATATTTCTACCTTTTGGAAAGGTTACATGTGAGTTACCGTAGTGTTACAAGGTTGTTCAACCACACCCCCATCCCAGGGAGGGGGGTCGTGGAGGAACAGAAAGTGGTTACTGTCTAGAAGGTACAAGGAGGGAGTTAGGCTAGAGAGTCACAAAAAGCAGTTACAAATGTTTTTTGCGCCTCCTTTACCCTGTGTTGGAGGAGGCCAAAATCTCCCTTGAAACATGTCAACCAGGAATCAGTACTGGGGTTGACCTCTCTGAAGTGTTTGTTATTGTGTTCTTTCCACAAACTCCATGCTCCTGTGAGAAAAATTTCCATGAAGAGAGGTCTATGCTCAGACTCATTGGTTTGTGTGATCAGATCAAGTCTGGAGTCAAACTCTGGACAGTCAATGCCAAGCTTCTCCCAACAATCCTTACTGAAGGGTCAGGCAAAGATCATGTGGTCCACGGTTTCTTCAATATGTTATCCACAAAGAAGGTAGTCGAAGACTTCACCAATGTTGTAATGACGACGTTTCAGCATGTTCCTTGTGTTCAAACGATCGAGAAGAAGCAGCCAGCCGAAAACTTTGATTTTCATGGTGCTTTTGGATTGCCACAGCAACCTGAAGGTTGGGTGCTTTGGGGCAAGTCTAAAACAAAACCTGTAGTAATCAGCCGCTTTGAACTCTGTTTGCCCCCAGGTATAGTGCCATACATCAGTGGTAGTCGTGGATGGGCGCATGTGGGTGGACAAGGACTGCATGTCCCGAACTTCCAATAAGGCTTCGGGAGAAAGTGGCAGGTGGAAAAGGTCATGCAATGACGTGCTCTCCAAGAAATCCTTGATGGATGCATCTTCATGCAAGGCAAAGGAGATGGCCCGGGGGTGCGACACGTCCAAGGTGTTGTCTAGCCAGTGATCTTTCCATATGGGAGTAGTTGTCCCGTCGACCACCTGGACACAAGAGACCCCGCGATATTGAGGTGTGAGTTTAAGCACATCGCGCCACCAAAATGAGCCCACCAATTCCGAGGCATGCGGGATTTTGTCTGTGTAGTAGGTGTCCCAGAGAAGATGCACCCAAGGGACATCTTTCTTGTTATAGAACTTGTACAAGAATTTCATTAGCAGAGCTTCGTTCTGTAGTTTCGGATTAATCACACCCAGGCCTCCATTTATTTTTGGTTTGCAGACCATGCTCCAAGCGGCCAGCGAGTTACATTTGTCCCTGTGTTCAGTCTTCTTATTCTAGAGGCAGCGGCGACGGATCTTATCCAACATCTCAAGTATTTGAGGGTGTAGTTTCAGCGTGCACATGGCATGGATAAGTAAGGATGTTACGGTCGCATTGAGCCAGGAAGCTTCCCCCGTATGACAACATGGAGATTGTGGCAGTGAGACGTCGTTCGGCACTACAAACAAGCGGCATGAGGTCTTGTACCATAGGTTTCGAGGTACCCATGGGGAGCCCGAGATATGTAAAAGGCATGGTGCCAACCGAACAGCCAAAGATGTTAGCTAACTCAGCAGTCAAGGCATCATGAAGATTTATAGGGATAAGAGTGGACTTGTTGAAGTTGATCTTGAGGCCAATGGACAATGCATAGTCCGAAAGGATCTTCTTGATAATTCCAGCTTGACGTGGGCAGGCAGGGAGAGCCAATATGGTATCGTCGGTGTATTGGATGACAGGATATTCAGATTGACCAGGGCAAGGAAAAGGCATCTCGATTCTCCCCTGTCTAAACGCATTGTTAATGGCAGCCTGAAGGAGATCAGCCGCAAGGACGAAGAGCAGGGGGGAGAGAGGATCACCCTGGCGTACCCCACTCTTACAATGAAATTGGCGGCCCGGTACACCATTGAGCAGAACAGAAGATCAACCTATAGAAAAAATGCACTGAATCCAGTTGAGCCACTTGTCAGAAAATCCCATGTGCCGCATGATGTTGATCATAGGATCATGGCCAATGGTGTCAAAGGCTTTTTCAAAATCCAATTTGAGTAGTATGATTTTCTGTTTAGATGCATGGCACTGATGGATATATTGGAAGGCCCAAGCGAGGCAATCTTGAATGGTCCGGCCTTGAAGAAACCCATATTGGTTGCGGTGGACAAGGGTCAAGATGATTTTTTGTAATCGATTAGCCAAGAGTTTGGTGAGCAGCTTGAGGCAACAGTTAAGTAAAGTTATCGGTCTGTAATCGTTAACTGTCTCTGGCGAGCGAACCTTTGGGATCAGAGTGATGAGGCCATCATTGATGCTTGAAAGATCAAGGTCACCAGCGTGGAATTGAGAGCATAGGGCATAAAAATCAGACTTGATCAAAGGCCAGCAAGCTTTAAGGAACGCTCCACTGAACCCGTCCGGGCCAGGTGCTCGGTCGGCAGGCATCTCTTTAACCACAACATCGATCTCTTCATGTGTGAAAGGTTCAGTTAGGTGATCAAGATTATTGGAGCGTTTTATTAACGAGGGTAAGTCAAATTTCATCTCTGCAGGTGACATAGACCCCAGGCGATTTTTGTATGTTTGAAAAAGAAGAGCCTCTTTACTGGTGTCATCCTCCACCTGGTTGCCCTCATTATCCAGAAAGCATGCGATGTTATTATTACGATAGCGCTCTGTGGCCACGGACTGAAAGAACTTCGTGTTCTCATCACCGAATTTAATCCAGCGGATTGTGTAGCGCTTTTTCCAATAGAGTTTCTGATACTGTAAAAGTCAAAGTATATGTTTCTTGAGGATGTTACATAAGTTGTTTTCAGGGGCGGTAAGGGGCCTTTTATTCTCCAGTTCATCAAAATGAGCCAAAGTTTGGTTGCAGTTGCCAATGGCGATCGTCAAACGAGAGTTGTTTTTGCTCCAGATCTTGAGAGCATGTCGGAGCCTTTTAAATTTAGCACAAAGCACAGTGGCTGCATTGGACGAATTGACTGGTTTGCTCCAAGAGGCATTTACAACTTCCATGAATCCAGCGTGAAGTAGCCAGTACGACTCAAATCTAAATACCTTACTGCGTGGTATGCAAGTTTGGATTGAAATGACGCAGGGTATATGGTCAGAGACAGGCTTACCAAGCGGTTTAACCAGTGTGTTGGGGTATACATTGGTCCAATGTAGAGATGTGAAAAACCAATCTAACTGCTCGAGTAAGGGATCAAGTTGCATATTACTCCATGTGTATGCTCGGCCTTTGACAGGAAGTTCAAGAAGGTTTTGCGCACGGATAATATCATTGAAAGTGACCATGTCAATAATACTACCGCCAGGTTTATTACGATTATCAGGTGCACGAATATAGTTGAAATCACCCAGTAAAAGCCAGTCCTGAGAAGCTGGTATGTCTAAATCATACAACCAGTTTGTGTACGTCACCCGATCATCCCCAGTACATGGCCCATAAATATTAGCTAGCGTCCAAGTTTGCTGAGACTGTGTGCTGGTGAGATTAACAACGAACGCAAAGTGATCTGAGAATAAAACTGAGCCCGTAAACATTGAGCTCTTCCAAATCGTAATAATACCACCAGAAGCGCCACGAGAAGGCACGTACGCAAAGCGATCAAATTGTCGGGGACAGCAGGTTTTGATAAAAGCCAGATCAAACAAGGTTTTTTTTGTTTCTTGTAAACAAACGATCGCACAACTACTGGTAAGGATAGCATTATGAAGCGCTAACTGCTTAGGTTCAGAGTTCAGACCACGAATATTCCAGGAAAGAACATTCCAAGAGCGCAAAAGGGACATAAAAACGCAGGTGGATTAAGCAGAGGTAGGATTACCACTGCCTCCAGGAGCGTGAGCATCAAGAGCAGCTTCTGGATCTTCTTCAGGCAGCACATTAGATGGCCCCGCCAAGAGATCTTCTTCAGTTAGTTCTGTAGCTGGGATGGCGCACCTGTTGATGCCTACATCTTGTAGCGTAGCAATGGGAGTTGGGGGAGGGATGTCCTCAGAAACCTGCTCTGGGTTGATGGATGAAGAGGAATCCACCACAGGTACGATCCTTGGCTTAACCTTGGACGTGGTAGGGCAGGTATCAGTGGGCATGTTGACCTTGAAACCGTTGTACTTGTTAGCTCGGGTGCTGCGTCGAACTTCCACAGTGGAAATTGGTGTCACAACAGTTTTGGAGCGACGGCCACGGGTCACTAAATGTCCAGAAGGTATCTCAATGTTGACAGTGGCAAGCCCCAGGCCATCATGAGAGAGCTTTGTCGGGTGAGAAATGGAAGAACCAGGATCCAGGGGGTGTGTCTCTATCAGCAGTTGAGTGGCAGGCAGATGTTCAGAGACCTCAAAGGCAGCCACCATTTGGGTGTCAGGCAGATCGATGTCAGGCAGTTGTGTGTCAGGAAGGTGCTCAGGAACTGCAGACTGATGATCTGCAGGTGGCTGTGCCATATCTTCAAATGCAGGCAGCTGAAGCTGATCAGAAAGTAGAGCAGGTAGTGCATTAGAGGTAATAGTAGCTTCAGGTTGCAGTTCCTGAATGACCACAGAGGATGCAGGCATCTGCTCAAAGTGAATTCCAGTGTGATCAGAAGAAACCAAAACTGAAACTTCAGCACTTGCATTTCTCATACCAAAGGCATTACGCCAGGGCCCAATAGTGGCAATCATGGGCCTGAGAGCATCAAATAGGAATGTGGTGAGCCGCTGCCTGGGGATTGGGTCTTCAATCAGTAAGGACAGGAGGTCTGAACCTTGGGCCGAGAGGCCAAATTGGATGCCATGATCATGTAGAACCACAGAAACAGAAAAGGAGTCAGTGGGCATCGGGGCATCCAGAGACTACAGAGGCTGTTGTGGCATAATGATCATATCAGTATTATCAGAGCCGCTTCCTTCATCCGAAGTGGAAAGGAGACATTCCAGGCCTGTGTTGGGCTGTCAGTAAGATTGTTGTCAGGGACGAAGCCATCTTGAACTGTAAGGCCTTGAGCTGCCAGCCATGCTTAGTAGTTGACCAAATGCGGAGGCAGCGGTGGTAGAGGAGGGGCAGGTGGCTGAGGCCAAGCCCCTAGGCAGCATTGGCACCGACATGGTTGTCATTGTGAGCAGCATCTTCAGGGCCCGCAGGAGCACCATTCTGCACAAGCCAGTTGTGAACCTGCTGTTGATACAATTGTTCTGCAGTGAGCTCAGGGCCAAACTGGGGATGCGGGTTGCCATCGGGCGGCGGCGGTTCTTCACCTGCAGGTAGAACTTCCGGAAGCAAACCGTTCCAGTCATTGCTGCGAAGGATGGTTACTTGCACTGTCCAGCAGTCTCTGGCCCCCCCAAGCTGCCAAACAACAAAACTCTTCAGAATCAGAGGCAAACGGAGGACTCGGGCTTTTATCAGCATTTGGCGCCGGTCCTGCCTTGGATTGTACCAGGACACAAGAGATCCGTAACCACCCAGAGCCTTGGTAATGTAATAGTCGGTCTGATAATCATATGGAAAACCAAAGAACATTAACCAAACTTCTGGACCAAATGTAGTGGTGCGACGATTCAGAGCCTCATTGTGCGAAACAAAAGTGATAAGGAGATCCTCATCTTCAAGCTCAATGGGTGTATTGACAGCAGTGTCACGCAGGAAAGAATCCGCAAACCCCAAAATCCCAATGCCAAGCGGATGGTCACTAACTTCAGTAGGAAAGAGCTAAGAGGCTTGAAGCTGACCTACGATTGCATTGCAAACTGTAGCACGGCGATGCAGAGGGACATACTCACTGGCTTCGGCGATGGCCTAGAAATCGTGGCTGAGTGAAGGTATTGGGCCGACGATCATCCCGCTGCGCACCACCCGGTCCGCCGGGCCAGGCTCGACAGCGAACCCAGGAGGGAGGAACGACACTGTTGAGCAATTGACAGAATTGAGCGTAGTTATGAGAGTATCTAGGTATCATCATGTATATAGGCATCACATCCGAGACAAGTAGACCGACTCCTGCCTGCATCTACTACTATTACTCCACTCATCGACTGCTATCCAGCATGCATCTAGAGTATTAAGTTCAAGAAAACAGAGTAACGCTTTAAGAAACATGACATGATGTAGAGGGATAAATTCATGCAATATGATAAAAAACCATCTTGTTGTTGGGGAACAAAGTAATTTCAAAAAAATTCCTATGCACATGCAAGATCATGGTGATGCACAGCAACGAGAGGGGAGAGTGTTGTCTACGTACCCACGCAGACCGACTGCGGAAGCGTTGACACAACGTAGAGGAAGTAGTCGTACGTCTTCCCGATCCGACCGATCCAAGCACCGTTACTCTGGCACCTCCGAGTTCTTAGCACACGTACAGCTCGATGACGATCCCCGGGCTCCGATCCAGCAAAGCGTCGGGGAGGAGTTCCGTCAGCACGACGGCGTGGGGACGATCTTGATGTACTACCGTCGCAGGGCTTCCCCTAAGCACTACTACAATATAATCAAGGTGGAATATGGTGGCAGGGCAGGTGCCCCCCTGCCCCCGTATATAAAGGAGCCAAGGGGGAGGGGGCGGCCGGCCAGGAGGAGGGCGCAGGAGGAATCCTACTCCTACCGGGAGTAGGACCCCCCCCCCCCAATCCTAGTTGGAATAGGATTCCCCGAGGGGCAAGAGAGAGAGGGGGCCGGCCACCTCTCCTTGTCCTAATAGGACTAGGGGAGGGGGGAGGCGCGCGGCCCACCTTGGGCTCCCCCTTTCTCCTTTACACTAAAGCCCACTAAGGCCCATATGGCTCCCGGGGGGTTCCGGTAACCTCCCGGTACTCCGGTAGAATCCCGATTTCACCTGGAACACTTCCGATATCCAAACATAGGCTTCCAATATATCAATCTTTATGTCTCGACCATTTCGCGACTCCTCGTCATGTCCGTGATCACATCCGGGACTCCAAACTAACTTCGGTACATCAAAAATGCATAAACTCATAATAACTGTCATCGTAACGTTAAGCGTGCGGACCCTACGGTTCGAGAATAATGCAGACATGACTGAGCCACATCTCCGGTCAATAACCAATAGCGGGACCTGGATGCCCATATTGGCTC